>NC_143220.1:1213733-1517166 GCF_030267445.1 Bombyx mandarina | reverse complement strand
ACTTTGCCACTAGCATTGCTGATGTCCATTGGCGACGGTAGCCACTTACCATCAGGTGGACCGTATACCCGTATGCCTACAATGGTAATAAAAAAAAAGGTGCGTGTACTTATGTACGCGCGTAAGAAGTTATACTTTATTTTAATAATTTATTAATTTAATATTATTATTATTAATTTAATATTAAATAATTAATAATAAATATTTACGTTAATAATTTAATAATTTTTAGTATGAATTATCTATATATATAAAAATGAAACCCGTTTTCCGTTGTCACGACATAACATGAAAACGGCTTGACCGATTTGGCTTATTTTTTTTTTTGTAGTTTTCTAATACTCTGTACAAGGTTCTTACGGAAACAAATATTAAGAAAATCTCTCAGAAAGATTGAAAAATATACATTTAATTTAGCATATTTTAAAAAACGCGCGTAACGAATGTCAACGTCATTCAATTTAAAACAAAAAATCTGTGGTAATCTGTGACACCACTTCGATAACCGAGCTAACAAATGTCAACGTCATTCAATTTAAAACAAAAGAATCTGTGGTAATCTGTGACAACACATCCATAACCGCGTTAATAATAATTTTATTATGTTTTTAATAAAGTTCGTTTTGTTTTAAAGACTAAGAAGGTTTTTGTTTGCTAATAAGTGTTTGTTAATCACGGTAAGTTCACTTCACTTCATATCGATTTTTGGTAACTTTTGGTGACTACACAATATTACAATTTTACATGGTTATATAGAAAATATATGAGATCTTTTTAATTTCAGTTGGATTTTCGTTTTTAACAATGCCACCAACCAGACGTACAAACTTAGGCCATAGAACTCGAAATACGGCAAGTCAAAGAAATATAAGAGCAAATCAAACTGATGAGCAACGCGAAGCGCGAAATGAACTTCAACGGAATCGAAATCAACATAGAAATGTTGTTTTTAATCCCCATAGAGCTGCATTCAGTTATAATGTGGCAATTGATTACAGTTCAGAGCAAATTGTTGCTATTGGACTAATGAATATTGTGTGTCCTTTCACATGGCTAATTATATGTCGCCTGTTCCCGTGTCGCAAAACCATCAACATTATTTATTTACGCGCCAGAACATAAAACTAAAAATATAGTTTATCAAAAAGCATTAGAATAGAGAGAAGCAGGTGAAGGGTATAGTTTTATTATTATATATAGTTATATTATAGGGTATAGTTATATTATAGAAGGGTATAGGAAGGCTATTTAGTTGCTTTCTAGAGCGCGCGTGGTGTTGAGCTCATTTTTTACTTCAAAATGTAAAATTGTTCAATAGCGATTTGTAAAAATATGAGTGAAATTGAACCCTATGGAATAAACACTATTATGAAAATATATATGTTGTTTTTTTTATTTAATAAAAATTAGTAAAGTCCTCAGGTATGGCGAGACCAGGGAAATAAGGATTCATTTTTATATGGAGGATATTATAGATTCCAGTTCAAATTGAATAGGTACTCATACATAAGATAGGTCAGCTATACAAAATAAAGTAGTGTATCAAAGTTAGGTTAAGGCGGTACGAAGTTCGCCGGGTCAACTATCTGAAATAATTTGACATGATAGACGTTTACGTAAACTTTACAGGAAAAATAAAACGATGTCTCTAGGTAGCAGCACTCTTGACAATTATATGTACTTGATTGACGAAATTTTGTTCAGAACTCTCCAACTCTCTCTTGGTCGGTTTTGTGACTATTGACGATGATTTGACATTCGACTTCTAGGCGAAACAAAGTTCGCCGGGTCCGCTAGTATTAAATAATAATTTTGTCATTTATATAACTAAAAATTTTTTTAGGAGTGTACATGCGCGAAAGTTCAGCTGCGGCTATATTCAGACTCGCCAAGTTACGTCGGTAGTATTGTAATGAGCGATTTAGTGGGAAACTTCATTCTGTTAATTTTGTGTCACGGTGGGCGCGCATGGTAAAATTCACTCTCATAAATTTTTCATAACGCGCCTAAAGAAGTATAACTTAAAAAATCTAGCAATTTAGTGTTAAAAGCAATTAAACAATATTCTACACATTCCAACGTCATAATATGTATCTACCATACAATACTAAAATCGGTCTTTATACATATAACGAACATCAGATACCGAACATAATAAAAACATTAAAAACTTAATGCAGTCTCGAATTCGAGATCAATATAAAAATTTACCTTTTAACGACAATGAAACTCACTGAATTAACTAAAACAAATCGACCTTTTTGTAATCAAAAAATAGCAGAAGCCGCTAAAACATACTTACGAAAGTCATCATACTTTTAAACATTAAATCGGAATATTATCTGAATCCATGTTAACGAAATCCTTGTATACGATACAATAACAATAAAGATAGTTAAAACGTATGACTGCATTAAAGAACAGTAGTTAAAGTATGTTCAATTCAGTTCGAGTTTTAGCGCTTCGTTCGAGATTCCTATCAACCGTACTTCTTTATGTTAAGCAAACTTGAATTTACAAGTCTCTTCACTATGTATAACCTTTAAGCCATCGAGTTAAGGTATAAAATCGATTGACCGAAAGTTAATGACAGAATTTGTGTTTTGTTAGGCACATGTTGAAACTTTTGTCACGTTATCGGGATCGAATCGTGTGTGTGTTTTACGGCAATCGTTGTTTGTGCGTATATTTGAACTATTTACGTTCATTGTTTGAGTCTGGTTGCAGTTACATTAGTCTCTTTAACTATTGAAGGCGCGTGATTATAAAGAAAATAAAAACTTAAGTTGTACAAAAAAAAAACACACACACACACGGAAATAAACCTTCTCTTCGATTATTTTGTACAAATCTTTACCCAAAATAAGACGACAATGAATTAGAGTTTAATAAGGAATTTGTGCACTGCCTACGGAATGAAAGAAATTAAATAACATGTTAAACTCTATATACTACGTTTATATAAAATGAGTAACTCTAAGCTTTCGGCTTAAAATATACCCGGCCATGCATAAAAACCTAAGAAAAAGGTGAAACAGTTTTTGCATGCACCTAACCCTGATAGAACACTTTGATTAAATAAATATAAAAAATAGGTTGTGTTGCATAAGAAGGAAATAATGCGACTTTTTCAATTTGTTTAGTACACATTAACTTTAAATTGAAAATTAATAATATGATGTACTAATAAAATAATAGTGATACTATACAGTTCCACCTATGAAAAGTAGATACAGGTAGATAGAGGTAGAAACATAAATTTCCCAAAGTGTATCAATATGGAGCAAATGTAGAGGCTATATTATATTTTATTACAAATCTAAATCGTGACTAAACAAAATACTTAAGACATATTATTGGGTATGTATTTGAAATGGATACTTATATTTACCTTCGTTACAACTTACGCATCTCGTACTGATCACAAGATTGCTACTAAATATTCAAGTCGGGTCGCATGAAACCGTTGCTCTCCCCCAAAGGCAGATGTGTCATCCAGGACTTGTCAAGTTATGATTTCTTCATGGATGTTTTAGGATCAAATGGAGTGCTTATGACAATTTATTTTCTGACAATAAAATCCATTCTAAAAATCGTCACTAATTGAATTATATTTATTAACTATTATTATGATTGGTACATTGATTTTTAAAGAAGAATTTGTAAGAAAATTGTCTTTACAACCTGAGCTTTAATGATAAACATGTAACGTCCATGGTTGTTTTAAATTTGCATTGGCGATCGGTGGGAGCAATTATACGAGGTTGCAATTTGTTTTAAGTAGTTGTGGTTGAAACGTAGTCTCTCGGATCTGACGTTTTCAGGTATTTATAACAATTAAGTCGAAATTTTTAGCGAATACGTGATATCTCGTGGATAATTTAGTGATGTTTTTCTGTAGCGTTTACTTTGTTAAAGATAGCTGACCGCAATCGGATTGATGCCTTCGAAATGTGATGCTGGAGGAGGATGTTGGGTATTCCCTGGACCGCACGCCGCACCAATGTATCCATCCTAGCTCAGTTGAAGATCCGGACTAGACTCTCCACCATTTGCATGCGAAGGATACTTGAATACTTTGGCCACATCGCAAGGAAAGACAGTGACAACTTGGAGAAATTGGTGGTCTCTGGAAAGGTCGAGGACAAGCGACCAAGAGGCAGGAACCCGACCCGTTGGTCGGACCAGATTCGTGCAGCCCTGGATACCACAGTGCACGATGCTCTGCACTCAGCTGCAGATAGGAACAGATGGCGGTGCACTATAAAAAACAAACTGTTTCAAGGCCATGACCACGACCCTCAGTAATGAGGAAACCGACGCAAGGAGGAGGAGGATGAGTTTACTTTGTTGAACTCTTTGTTGAATATGAAAATTTGTAGACGTTATATTCGAATGATTTTAATTTAAAATGTGTCTTCTTCCTATCTATGTAAAGTAATTAAATACAGTTCAACTTTCACTGAAATTCTCAAAACAGCCATTCAGATAGCGAACAGATGGTTTGTAGCCCAACTATTTCTTTGCCCGCTAATAAATTAGATAAAACATCGAAAATACCGAATCCAGAAACGGGTCACTGAATAACTTTAGTTTCGTAATGCATGTTAGAAAATAAATCCAATCAAATGCATTCATAATTCGGCTCTTAATATCTTTACACATTAATGAGCTAAACGACACGATTTCGTCTCGACTCGATAAAATAACACAAGCCCTTGAAGGCTACACCTGCGTCACATGGCATTATAGATACTTGAAAGTCAAGTTGCAGAAAGTAGTCACATCATAGTTCATTCATCAAACTTTTTTTACCTTTTAACCTGTCTAAACAAGTAATTTTATAATTCGAAACAATGTAATCAGAGTATCGCGCGTTGATTGATTCAGAAAGTTTCTAGGAAATTCAGGTCAGGACAGTGTCGCTGTGCAGATGAATGAAGCACCTGTCTGAGGAAAAATTACACCGTCCATTAAATCGATATTCAACGATTTATACGAACGATCCGCTTATTAAAAGTGATGCTAATAATTTTAACAATGATTTTTAACAATTTCCGGTTCTCTTTTGTTTCGTAATTTGCGATTTTGTTTGATCCATTGAAAAAACTAAAGGTAATACTAGGTGAAAATAGTAAGTTGTTCATTGATTTATTTTTCGGTATAATTTATTCACAAAATATTAATTTGGATAATAATGATATTTATTGTGTCGTCCATACCAAAAAAACACTCTAAAATCCCACGTTGTCATAATATGTAGTATGTACATACATATTCTACATATAAGGTCGCACCAATTCATTTTTATTTATTTCTTCGAGTTACTTTCATCTAAAAGATCTCATTAATGAACTAATTTGTTTATTTTTCAATTACAATAACCCGGTCCCAACGAGTAAGTAAGTGAACGCGCCTTTTATTTTATTTTGCCGCAACACTTCACACCTAGCCACTTCAAAAAACTGGCTTTATAATTAAGATCTCTGAGACGTTATCTTTCGTCCGATTAAAATTAAAGTGTAGCAGCTGATCGGATCTATGCGTATTACTTAGGTAGGCCTCTATAAAATGCAACGAAGTTTATTACCCGAAAAACAACTGCACGAATAGAGAAACACATTTATCTATTGAAATTATAATTACACCACGGAATTTATATGATCGGCCGTATTTCTTACTTTGCATTCGTTATCACAACAAACTTGAGTTCAGTTAAAAGAGTGCAGGTGTATTTTTTTTTTCAAACTAAATTAATATTTTATGCATGAAATTGTCAAATGTGTTAGTTGTAAAATCTGTTAAATCTTTTAACAGATATTTATTGCAGCCCTAATAATTAACTACTTATCTATGTTAAATATCTATAATATTACAAGAAAATATACAGCGTGTGTACGTTTTCGGCGCAAACTCGACTCTAAAACGCAGTTTGTAAAGACTTGTTATATAAATGACGATATTTTTCTTTTATAATTAGTAACAGAAATGACAGCAGAGGTTTCGCCTTAAAAATTTACTGTTTTTTTTTCCACTACGTAGTGATTTTATTTTTTCTGTTACGCACTGACTAAAATTACTAAAGTATACTAACTAAATTAATGCCAATGCATAGAATGTTAGCATTCTCTATTGTTCAATGGAACAAAACTATTGCATTCGTAAGCTTCAATGCTTTTATTCGATATTAATTAGAAAATAATTAGAAAACATATATTAATTAGACGAGCATGACCAAAAACTGCTTGTAACAAGAACCATAACGGAAGGTTAGTATTGTAAATAAGTAAAACCAACTCCATGGTTTCGCTGTTGAGTTGTTTTCAGTAAGCCGACGACTTGGGCAGGTGCTGTCCGAGCGCACACTTCTTTCATTAAAATTAATACCAATGTCGCGTGTGCACATTCCTACCCGATAACGCCTTGCTATAATTAAGGCAGGTTCACACAATAAATGTCCGTACAGAATGCTTAGAAGTAACGTCTTGAAAACTGAAAAAAAATGACGTTCGGTCTAATAACATGAAATATTTTTCGATCTTGTATTGTGGGCTTCAGTAGTAAAAAGTGGTAGTCCCCATACTCTAACTTTCTTTGGAGTATTAATGCACTAACAGCTGATATGTCATTACATATTAATACATGATTTCTAGCAAACTTCTGTTTTACATTTAATTGCTAAAATACTGTTTAATTAAATTTTTCATTTTACCTAACCTAAGATTTCTTTTAAATCAACATTATAAGCTTTTGGAACGAAGTTCCTTATGGAACGATGCGGATGGATACCCTAACCGGGAAAAAACGTCCGTAACGTAAGATTTTTATCAGTAATGCACACAGTGTACGACTTAACTTTGTAATAACGTACAAATTAGTAATGCACACTGTACGACTTAACTTTGTGATAACGTACAAAAAATAACATATTTTTTATCATTCATTGACCACGATCTCAAAACGTTCGTTTGCGCAATACACTAACTCTTATGCAAACAACCGCGAATGAAGTGTACCACAATAAGTTCGCACGTTACCGAATGACCGTGGGTTGTTACGAAACCTTCAGTTTTATTTTCTTTATACCTCGATTAGAACTTAAAATTAATATTTTTATAACAACGAACTTCGTTTCTATCCGGTGTCCCACGACACCACACATCTTTTTTAAAACCTAAACTCTAAATCATTGGTATCGACGATTTTATGGCTTCTGTTTCAAGTATTCGCTATGTACGTATACTAAACGGACAAGTCGCGAGCGGAGGGAAGAGCGCACGCCTGCCACGCGCCCAACGGTACTCCACGAAGCACTCTTCAGTACATAATCATTAATATTTTCACATAACATATCAGATTAACATGTCCGCGGACGTACGCGGCCAAATGAATCCTATCAATTTCGGTGTAAACAAACCCAAAAATGGAATTTAATTAATTTTGTTTCCTTATCCAAATACTTTTTTTTTATTGCTTATATGGGTAGACCAGCCTACCTGGTGTTAAGTGGTTACTGGAGCCCATAGACATCTACAACGTAAATGCGCCACTCACCTTGAGATATAAGTTCTAAAGTCTCAAGTATAGTTAGAACGGCTGCTTTATGATTAGTTCAATAATGTAATTAATTAAAATTAACGCAACATAAACCCACCAACATGGATAACATAAGTAGAATATTTTATTTATTTATCGACGATGCGTATTTTTATGCTCGCAATCATTTTACAATCCAGGATACGCCCGAACCGTGCCGGTTGCGATTCATCGCGTTCAATAAAACGCGTCGTAAAAAAATATTAAGAATAGAACTTCCACGGGAAACAATACTAATTATCCATTTAGGGTCATCTTATCGCCGGAGCTAACGAGGCGTCGTAAACCTATAAACGAATTGTAACAAGGCCTCCCTTGTCGGCAACTAAGAATTTAGCGTTATTTACAACGCTTTGTAAGGCAGCGTGATATATACCATACTAAATAGTACACGCATACTCGTTACTAGAATTCACAAAGTGAAGCCTTAAAACGTTACGATTTCGATAAAACAATAAATCGATTCGGTAATTAAGCTAGTTACTTTCTAATCGAACAAACATAGCCAGTTCGAATAGTATCTATATATTAATACGTGAAGCAAAAACTTTGTATCCCTTTTTATGAAAATTGCGCGGACGGAGGAGTATGAAATTTTCCACACTTATAGAGAATATAGAGAAGAAGTGCACAATGCTAATATTTTTTTTAAATAATGCATAAAAGGTACATTAAATCAATAAAGAAAACGTTACACACACTACATACCATGTATTTGACACACACGCATGCATACAATTTATTGTCAAACTTTTGTTCTTGACGTCTGTTGTCAAATTGAGAATAGATTAAATATTGTTTGTCTTTGTTAATATTTTTTATAGTGTAGTCTTGGCGAAATTTGTGATTATAGAAGTATAAAATACTAAAAATCATAATAGTTTACAAACTTACAATTCCAATTAATTATAGTCGAATTTCGACTACTGCGGGACCTCTAGTCTATGGAAATTTATCTTGTAATCATAAAACGTGATTGAATTTGAATAATTTTTATCAGTCACGGACCTGATTGTCGTAAATTTCGATTCTACTTTTGTTTCGGACAGTTGAAAACCGATGTTTATCACGGGGTTCGAAAGTGTCAATCGTGAAACGCGATTGGTACAATGCGAAATCTCGGTATCTTCGTCACAATCGATGGTAGCTGTCTTCAGTCGGATGTGTCAGCGGGTCGGTGCAACCGACGCGTTTGAACCGAGAACCGCCATCACTGGTAGGTGACGACAACAACGATGCGATGTCACGATAGCTGTTACTTTAAAAACACCCGAGACAACGTATTTGCATATCGCATGTCTAAAACCTCAGCTATGGACAAGGAAAAACGAATCTCAGCTTTTTTTTGTTTATACAAAAAATAAAAAAATAAATGGAATTTATTTTTTTCAAATAGAATATGAATAAAATGAGTTCCAAAAATTTTCATACAGGTAATGTTTAATAAAATTAAGTTAAAGAAAATTTTGTTGACGCAACAACGAAGTCTTGCTTTGAACTAAGCTCAGATTTGTTTGTGAAAGGCTCTGAATTATGAACAAGCTGAGTTAAACTTCAACTAATTTTGTTAAGCTAAAATAGTGAAATTGGTTCATAATCAGACAATTTATATAAACTATGTAATTATTGAATCCACTTTTTTTTCAACAATTAATGATTTCAAAGTATTTTATTAAATTCAAGAAACTCTTTATTAAATCGAATATGTAAATAAAAAAAATAAAAAAACGCATATCATCGCCTCTATTTAAGTTCTCAACAGTCCTATATATAACACGACCGAAGGTTGCCACATATCAAAGCGCGCGATATGAAAAGCATAACTCTTTATTAAAACTTAATATGATCGTCCTTTGACGTCCACATGAATAGGAGTCACTCAACGCATCGTTAATCAATCGGTATTGGATTCGAATCTGGTAGTTCTATTGTGTGGAACCGTCGGCGATCTTTACCTCTCTGATTTATAGAGCGGAGTAATTCATAAACATGTGATTAATATGAGTCGGGATATCTTGGACTAAATGAAGTCGGGAGCTAGTCAAGCCCGCTGAAGTGATGTTTGTGGAGATGACTACGCAAATCATAATTTGTTTATCAAACTGAACAAGCATCATGTTTATAAAATAAAAGAAAAAAATACGTTTTACGTATACGATATTTTGTTTTCAAGATTTTTATTGAAATAAAGCTAAGATGTCATGGTTTAATAAATTACACGTTATGAGTTATATGCTGATGCGCTATACATTTTACAATACTTTACATTGACTTGGCTTACGAAAATGTAAGAAAACGGCTACTGATTATAAATATAGAGTACCAGCTATATCTCACACGACAACACAAGAATTCATGAAGGAAGACTTTTACTACCGGTGCCTGCTCTACTGCTAGAAAAAGAGTGTATGGGTAAGAGTATGTATTTTTTTTAATGCCGTTATTTATCTCGCTTTTACGGAAAAATGTCATGAACAAATAAATGAAGAATTTAATACATAAAATTAATTTAAATCTGGAGGTGCCTAGGATTATGGTCGAGTTTCGATTAATGAGTGAGTACCGTAGTACTTTCGGTCCGGGCGTAGCTGGAATAGACCCGCAGGCTACCGAATAGGTAGGGAAAAAAATCTATACTAATATTATAAAGAGGAAAGATTTGTTTGTTTGTTTGTTTCGAATAGGCTCCGAAACTACTGGACCGATTTGAAAAATTATTTTTCCATTAGAAGCCGACATTGTCCCTGATGAACATAGGCTACTTTTTAAATTTTTTTTTAAATTTTTTTTATTTTTATTTCATGTGGGTTTTAATGTTTCCGAAGCGAAGCGAGGGCGGGTCGCTAGTAACTAATAAATACGTAGTTAAATACAATATTTTTGGAACTTATATCTACCTACCTACTTTCGTTTATGGGTTGAACAGTTGGACCATATAATAATATGTATTACAGTTTTAAATGTCAAACACACAAAAAAATGACTTGAATAATATAATTTTTTTTTTTTTACCTTTAGTATTTTCTATTCAATACTTGCTCGTTACAATTCATACGGTTGGGTTGGGTAATAATACTTTGGGTCCACGTCACTCGAACTAACTGAAACAACAAGTTATATGTATGAAACAAAACAAAGAAAACAAATATTGTTTTGTCTTTATTAAAAATATCTAATTATTTTCTTTTGATTTTTTTAAAAGTTTGACTTACTCATAATAAAAGGTTTTTTTTTTATTTAATAAAAAATATTATTATAACGCAACTCCGCACCTATAATCCCACATCATTGAACCGTAACACAGATGACACAATTCCCGTAATCATCCCATCACTCCGACACTACGGATCCCACGTATTTTCACATCTCCATATTTTTTACGACTAATTGTTTTATCGTGCAATTGTCCAAAAAAAGGGGGACATCAATAATTTCCGCTCGCCTGTATTTCCTAATTATTTTATGACACGGAAACATATTTTGAAATAATACAACGGTTTTGCTCATAGTTTGATACCAGTTGATACATGACACTTTGTTTTTCAATACAATTAAGAGGCAAAGATAAAAATATCCTTTATTTTAATATTACTAAACTTAAACTACTTATCATGGTTTAGTTAAATATGCCAAATATTAAGAAAATATCCCTTCTGGCAAAGGACTACGTTTAAGAATCACATACCACAGCGCTTGGCAAATAGCATGAAAATTTACAGAATGATACAAGTAAGAAACATAAAAAAAAGATGTGTGGTGTCGTAGGACACCGGATAGGAACGAAGTTCCTTATTATAAAAATATTAATTTTAAGTTATATTCGAGGTATAAAGAAAATAAAACTGGAGGTTTCGCAGCAACCCACGGTCATTCGGTAACGTGCTTGTGTGTGTGTGTGTGTGTATGTGCGATGTCGGGCGATGCTCCTGCGAGGTCAGTCGTTCGCCTACCGCCACTTAAGCAAAGTGTCCAATAAATGCCTAATATGTCATCAGTATTTCATTGAAGAGCCCAACCAATTGTTGCTAAATTATTAAAATTACTTGTTTGAAGATAGGTCGGTAGCTCTGCCCCTGGCATTGCTGACGTCCATGAGCGACGGTAACCATTCACCATCAGGTGCGCCGTATGCTCATCTGCCTAGAGGGGCAATAAAAAATACATTAACAATTACTGTGAAGCCCGACGACCTTCGGCTGACAGTGACTGTCGGAAAATCTGATATAAAAAAACAATGCAATTTATCGAAATTACTCAAATTCTCTACGTGATCGGCTGAATAAGGTGTAAATAATAGCATAAACTGGCATTACTAGATTTTTCAAGTGGTTTTGAGAAATAGTAATAATAATAATAATAGCCCGGAACAAGTTACGCACGGCCATCCGGCTCCAAATTAGGATTCATTTTAGTATAGGAATCAATGACTGATATACATACTTATATATACATAATAAATACCAAGACAAAAAGCAAACAAACCTGTTTATTAAACTAATATTTGGTCCGATATGGGAATCGAAACCACGATCCTCGGCACAACTACCACGGGCGCTAATTACTGCACCACCAGGAAATATCTAATCTAGTGTTCAAATTTTTTAAACAAACGTACTGCTGATTTTGAGTATTAGGTGATGAGATCAGAAAAACAAAAACATGTGTTTTAAAAACTTAGTACTGTAAAAAAACAAAGAATCAATAATTATTGAGATATTAGGCGGGTGTATACCTATCTATATATATAAATGTAGCAAGTCTGTATTGAAAATACACTGATTACGAAACAATTAAGTATATTTCATAAATAGCTCCTGGCATAGTATATATATATATATATATATATATATATATATATATATATTTTTTTTTTTTTTTATTGCCCTCGTAGGCAGACGAGCATACGGCCCACCTGATGGTTTGTGGTTACCGTCGCCCATGCACTTCAGCAATGCCAGGTTCAGAGCCAAGCCTACCGATGTATTTATATTATGTAGATAACTTTGAACGATTATTTTGATCACGAAAAAAAATTTATCATTAGCACCTCCCTGCCGGTCATATCCGGTACAAAATCACGGGGTTGAACCCCACAAGATGACTAGACAGTGTATCCTGACTGTAGATAATTTAAATCTAATATTCTGATAAATATAAATGAATACTTAAGAAGGATAAGATTTAATATGTACTCGTAGTTGGCTCAGATGGGAATTTAAATTTATATTTTTTTCTGCAAATTTATTTGCATGTAATAATTGCATAAGTAGCCATTTGCATTTTTATAATAAACTAGCGGCCCGCTCCGGCTCCGCTCGGGTCTTTAACAAAAATTTCAACGAATTTTTGACGTTGTTTTATTTTTTTAAATAAAACACTTATTGCGGCACAACTATATTAGTTAGACATATGCTATCGCGACACTTTTTGTAAACAATAATGTGTTCTACAAAGTCGTAGTACACTATTTTATTCTATCATCAATAGTTTTCGCAGAGCATGCGATGTAAAGAATATTTTAGGTAATTTTTTACACCTTGGGTTACATTATTGGAGTATTAGTAAGGATCCCTAATTTTTTTCAAAAAAGATTATAGCCTATATCACTTAGGGATAGCGTAGCTTCCAAGCAGTGAAAGAATTTTTCAAATCGGTTCTGTAGTTTCGGAGCCTATTCAATACAAACAAACAAACAAATCTTTCCTCTTTATAATATTATATTAGTATATTAGTATAGATAAATATACAAAAAAAAAGTTTTAAAGTGCAAAATAAGTGTGCGCCGTTGTATAATAGCTGTGTCACTCTTCAAATCGCAATGTATAATGGTTTCGCCACAGAAATAAACAGAACGGTGATACTAACCTACCCGTGTGTGCTCACAATACCTCCTAATATCAGGAAACTCACACGCGGTAGGCAGCGGCTTGGCTCTGCCCTTGGCATTGCTGAAGTCCATGGGTGACGGTAACCACTCACCATCAGGTGGGCCGTATGCTCGTCTGCCTACAAAGGCAATAAAAAAAAAAAAAACGCTATAAATTCTTTTCATTTCATTTTCTAACAAATTTGCTGTCGTTCACCTTGAAAGGATTCGTGATTCGCTTTATTGAAGAAACAAAACCTGCCTGCGGGATAATTAGGGACTATCAAACACATTTTCATTAAGAATATTGCTTCGCAAGCAAAGGCACGTTCGTATGTTTTATAACTATTTAAATGTTTTTTTTAAATAATTGTACTAATAATCTACAGTAGTCTTTACGTATACTTTGATTAAAAAAGACGATCTCGTTAATTTATTCCAATTAAAACAAATGCACACCATAAATCACTACGCCATATGAATTATAGCTTTCTGGTAGTGGAGAATAAAATGCTTACGGTGAATTCGGTGATCAAATAAAAATAAAACTGTAATAAAAAGACGAGAAAATGTCACATCATTAACTAATAGAAAGAAATACTTAGAATTTCAAACAGTGTATCGTTTCAATTAGTCTGGGTGAATGCAGGAAAAGCAATGTTATTCGATACATGCAGCCATGGTTGTTGGCGCCGGTGGCTTTGATCGAGAGAAACACAAATAACACTGAATATATTTATAAGAAGTATAATTCATAGGATGCTCACTCAGTTCTTGTTGGTAGCAGGGAATGCAGTCCATAACTCAAGACGTCACGATATAAAATATACAGTATCGCATTGGAGAGCTTAAAATTTTTAGAATATCATATCAAGCCGTCATTTTGTTTTACCTCAAGTGGCAGCAGAAAAATAGAAAACATAAAAAACAAGAATCTAATTATTATTTTAACCTGTTTTTATAGCTTATAGTAGCTTATGGTTGACTGAGCCCTGAAATTACGTGACTGGGCATGGCAACCGCTTACTGCATGCGGCATTGTATGCTCATGTGTCATCATATACATAATATTATTATATTATAGCTTAAGGGTATATTATATTTATCAGTACAACAACTTGTAGGCCGCAGACTGACTCTGCTAACCTGACATTGCTGAAGTCCATGGGCGACGGTAACCACTCACCATCTAGTGGACGGTATGATCGCCTGCCTACAAGGGCAATAAAAAAAATGTATTAAAGAAAAGAGTTCAACTCCAAATCCTCCAAGTTAGATAATCAGTATTCGTGACATTGAGCTCAAGTAAGCACTTAACATATTTCCAGACAGGTACTACCAATTTGCCTCTTTCTGCGGAGAAACAGTCTTGCCTTCAGATTTGAAAGCCAATGAGCTACGATGTCTATATCTATGGCTATGATGGGTTTGGATTCCGATAATTAAGACCAGAAGAGCAGGAAGCTTCATCACCAGTGTATGCAAAAATAATTCTTAATAAGTTACCTGTCTACAATATTTAAAAGAGATTTTTTTGTAAGCTTGAAATAAATTGATTCTCGTGACGGATAAGTTCGCGGAACTATGCATGAACCACGCGTGTCCTGTCAACAACGGCAGCGACATCCACCCAACACTAAGCCATTAACATATTTTAAAGAACACAAAAATTATCCGCATAAACATTTAGAAAGCCAATGATCCGGAGGAACGCCCTTAAATCACTAGAGTCGTGGTGAAGAAATTTTAATTCCACGCAAAGAAGACTTTTTTAATTAACTATTTTGAACAGAGGCTCCGCACCTGTCAATGTTCGTAATTGAATTCATAAAAGTTACTTTGACTAGTTACTTGTGTAGTTTACATTACGAAGTATATAAATGGTATGCATTATTTTTAGATTGCAACAAATTTGAAACTCGTAAAGACATTGAATATTTTTTCTTAAGAAAGATATTTTGCAACATTGTTGCTTCTCAATGAATACATTCATACTAGGTGGGTACATATTTATATGCAATATTTATTCTTTAGGATTAAGGGATTCAACACATTGCATTCTTAGGATATTCCTATGGTACCTACTATTTGACATCAGCACAACTGTTACTCGGTTGGCTTCTTCTTCTGAAATACAAAATCCACAAAAGGTAACGTTGCAAATAACAAATCTAAATCGATAAGTAGCTTAATATTTATGTATCTATTTAAATAAAAACAATGTTTGTTTGTTTGTTTGTATATATAGTGTTTAAGACACTACTCGATTTTGATGAAGCTTGACACAGTTGTTGTTGGCACACTAGGGTAGGTTTATGTCAATATGTATGTACCATCAATGTATGATATGTAGCGACTTAATAATTTTAAGGTGTCAAAGTTTTTCATATAATCAGGGATAGGCGTAGCGGACGGTAATCGAGTTTCACTATATTAAAATGATACTTGTTATTGGTACGTGTTCGTTTGGGCAGCATTTATGAGATCAATTTGAAACTTTTGAAATCTTTTACAGCTTGGTACAGATGCAACGTTTCAACAGCCGTGAAAATCAACAGAGTCTTAGTGTTAGAGTTTCACTAATAGAAAGTGACACTAAAATATTGTTACACTTTAAAAACATAACTAGTACTAAAATTTAAATAATTAATTTGAAAAATTAATAATTTAAAATAAATAAATAAAATAAAAATTAAAAATTAATAATTTTGAATACTGGAGATTCTTATCAAGGTACTAGGCCAAAGTAAAAAAAATGTATTGCTATCGAACCTTGATAAATTTGCAAATTTTTAGGTAGATCCGATATACTGAAATTACTTCGCGACATACATACATAGATATGGTTTAAGCCAATAAAAGCATGCAAAAATAATGTGCTATATAAACATTAATCATACCAATACCATACTGGTACCTATTTCTACCATAGCGGGTAGATAACAGTATACAACAGGTATTACTCAAGTAATAAACAAACCAAAATAAAATAGTATAACAACTTTGCATTAATTGGTAAGAACAGTCATGAAGTCAAATGGACAAAAGCAAGAAGCATTGTCAATGCAAAAGTTCAAAATGGGTCACATTTGACATAATATGGTATGCTTAGTGTTAATTAGCCGTGATCCCAAATTGTCTACTCTATTACGAATATTCGGAGCACCGGAGCCAAAAGCAATAACAACAAGGACTCTAATGCAAAATAAAAATACGAATATACTGAGTCCAATCAATACTCGAACCCGGGCCTCTAGTCACGCCCCACTATGAAGCAATGATGCGATAAAAATAACCAAGTGATAGTAGTAGTATCAAAAATTAGCTGATTCTGTTTTTGAATATGAAACAACACGAACATAAACTCTTGATGCAGCTGTATCGTTGATGTTTATAATTTCATTACGTTTACAACCTAACCGCACCGTTCCCGAATTCCGAATATTGCTTTCATTAATGTAAATGTCGACGTATTTTATCGATCAAGCTTCGATAAGCGACCACTCGACCGCTTGATTTTATGACAAAATATATCTGAAGATACAAGATGATAAAACGGACTTTTAGCTGTTTTGATTTACTTGTTATCAACAACATAATAAATCTATAGTAATTGTAACTAATTTTTCACATAAAGCTTTGATAAGATCTACAAAATATCGATAAGTTATAAAATAATACATATAATTTACAAAAATTCTTAAACAATAACTACCGGTACCGATATCGTGCAAAGCACTCTGCCCTTTCTTGTATTGTTACGTGTTTATAGATAAGATATTTATTTCATACGGCTTCTAATATAATAACTTTCAGTGGTCACTAGAAAAACCGGGCACGCGTTGATCAACCCTGCCCCGCGCCCACGATCTCCCCCAGCCAGTACGCCAGGTACGAACCCGCACGTATAGGGGGAAGGGATGCTCGAAAATAATAGGGGAAGAGAATTTTAAAATTTATATTTTTTGCAGCCGGCGCAGGTGATATAACCCGTGCGCGTGCGCCGGCGGCCCACTTGTACGCGAAGCTCCACCGCCGCCGTTCGCGTTTCGCTTACTGACCGAAAGCTCCCACAAAGCCTTCCCCTATCGCGCAGTGCGTATTCGATAGCCGCGTCGATTGGTCGTGCGTCCGTATCTATCGCAGACGATCGTGTAAACACGTCAAAATGCTCCAAGAAATCCAGCTAGTTCAAGGTCAGACGAATTATGTGGTCGTTTCTTCCGGATATCCTTCGAACACATTGAATAAATCATCTTTAGAGAAACGAAACGTTGCTATAGCTCCAGCGCCTGAGAAAAATTATGTCACACACGACACTCCACCGAATCTGCACTACAGGAAAAAGGTGCACTTCAGAACTAATCCGTACACTGGACCACAGGCCGCGTCAATAGCGAGACGCAATGCACGGGAACGAAATCGCGTAAAACAAGTGAATGATGGATTCAACGCACTTCGCCGTCACCTGCCGGCTTCGGTAGTGGCAGCTCTGTCCGGTGGCGCCAGACGAGGTTCGTCAGGGAAGAAACTTAGCAAAGTCGACACATTGCGGATGGTCGTTGAATATATAAGGTACCTTCAGCAGTTATTAGACGAAAGTGATGCCGCATTAGGTATTACGCGCGATCAAGAAAATCGGGAAAATATTCCAAGCAACAACTCAGTTCAGCCGATGACTTCTATTGATATGGATGACGGGTTTTTCTACGGAAGTGGATCACCTTGTTCAGAGAAGGCAGATTCGCCAGCTCCTTCGGAATGTTCTTCGGGTGTGTCTTCGGCGTATTCGGCTGTCGATCGTTACGAGGTTACTACACAACAGCAAATGGGATCAATGGATGAAGAAGAACTCTTAGACGTCATTTCATGGTGGCAACAAAAATAGTTATGTAAGTATTGCATACCAATGAAAAGAAATTGTAATAAAATTTCAAACTGAAGTTATTTCCTCTGTCATGAACCGACACCGAATTTTCAATGGTTCATTCAACATAATAAGGTCAAATTACTTCTTTCCTTTTTGTAATTTTTTGTCTCTTTTGTTCACAGATCCCACAGAGCCCAATCATAGATGGACGTAACCCTCCGAAAATTATTGTGCATAAACACGAACAGACTCTTATATTTCTAGTCAAAGTGCCTTAAACATAGTTTTAATCGCGTATTTCGGATACAAATTCGTTTATGAATTGTAAATGAAGGAATTTACGGACTGCTCTTTTAATTGTAAGAAAGAAAACAGACTGATTGTATTATAATGTAAAGACTAGTTTCATTGTCGCAAAGAGATAATAAACTAAAATCGATATTTGAATTAAAAGTAATTAGCCGTGTTTCTGTAATTATTTTGTTTTAAAAAATAATACATTTTTCTTTTGTTTTCAAAAACACGTTTGTTTTAAAAATTGTTTGGATAAAAATGTTGATCCTCCCATTTAATTTGTATTGTTGTACTTATTTTATTTCTTAATATAAATTTTCGAATACAGTTTTCAAGGTCAAAGAAAAAAAATGCTTTTCACAAAAAATAAGCAAGCAATCGATCATAAAATATAATCATATTATCGTCATTAATTTTAAAAGTTAGTGAATTCTGGCGTATTGTAATTTTGTTACCTGTTAATAATTACCGAGGCTTTGTAATTAATGCGCTCTAGTAATCGGGTCAGTCGATTTAATTGTAAAAAGTTATAGATAGATTAGCCGTAAGTCATAAGCTTAGATAATAAAACTATTTATTGAATTTACGTTATGTTTTATTATGACAAAATGATGAAAGGTAAGTTTGCCGCCAGTGTTAGTATAATAAAATAAAAATTGTATATATTTTTTATTGCTTAGATGAGTGGACGAGCTCACAGCCCTCCTGCTGTTAAGTGGTTACTGGAGCCCATAGACATTTACAACGTAAATGTACCACCCACCTTGAGATATAAGTTCTAAGGTCTCAAGTATAGTTACTAAGGCTGCCCCACCCTTCAAACCGAAACGCATTACTGCTTTACGGCAGAAATAGACAGGACGGTGGTTCCTACCCATGCGGATTCACAACAGGTCCTACCATCAGTAATTACGCAAATTATAATTTTGCGGATTTGTGATTTATTACACGATGTTATTCCTTCACCGTGGAAGTCAATCGAGAACATTTGTTAAGTACGTATTTCATTAGAAAAATTGGTACCTGTCAGCGGGATTCGAACACCGGTCTATCGCTAGACACGAATGCACCGGACGTCTTGTCCTTTAGGTACGACGACTTTTAACATTTTAACGTTTAAACATTAACATTTAAATGTATATTGGTATGTACGTTAGTCTCTGATACCCATTACACAGGGAATCCCAATTTGGGGGCGAATGACCGTGCCTGATTTGTTCCCAGTTATTTAATAATATTTTATTACATTATCTGTTCGCGTTATGTCCTTACGGGCTCCAGCTAATCCCAGATTAGTCGTGAACTTGAACACTCATCTTTGCAATAAGAATATCAGTTGTTTAATCAAGACACAGCACTGTTGTAGACGTACATAATATATACGTATATATATTGTACAATCCCGATTCTGCAGGATAGCCGTCGGAGCACCATGGTTCCAGAGGAACGTGGACCTCCACGATGACCTGGAGCTCGACCCCGTCATTAAGTATCTACAGTCGGCATCGCTGCGCCACTTTGAGAAGGCGGCACGACATGAGAACCCTCTTGTCGTGGCCGCCGGAAACTACATACCCGATCCTGTAGACCGTTTGGTAAACCGTCGACGTCGCCCAAAGCACGTCATCACGGATCCTCCTGATCCATTAACGGTGCTTTTAGGCAATACAAGCACCGGTCACCGTCCTCGCCGAACCCGTCGCTTGCGACGAAGGGCTCGACGAGCGAATTAACCCACAGACACAGCCCACTGAGTTTCTCGCCGGATCTTCTCAGTGGGTCGCGCTTCCGATCCGGTGGTAGATTCTGCGAAGCGCTGCTCTTGCTAGGGCGGTGTTAGCAATTCTCCGGTTTGAGCCCCGCGAGCTCACCTACACAAGCTAGGGTACGCTGAAATAGCCTCTCAACGCTATCAGCATAGGTAGGAAAAAAAAAAAAAAAAAAAAAATATATTGTATTTTTTTGTAATTAATGCAAAGGAGATGATAATGGATACATTGAGACATGAGGCTAAATTCTCAATTTTATTAGTCAATAACCAAACTGCCTTTAGTATAATTTGTTTAGTTAGACAATTATTATTTATTATTATTATTATTTCTTACTCGCCAAAAAATCAAATGAATTAAAAAAAAATAATACATTAATACACTGCACCCATCTCTCGGGATAATATAAGTATTCTAAAGAATACACAATCGAACCTATTCAGACATTTAAACGTAAATAAACAATTTTTTTAGGGATACATGTAAAACATTTTTCGCTTCTTACAAAACATTTGAACTCTCAGGAAGTTGATCTGCGTATTCATGCAATATTGACAATCAGCGTCTAATATCTATGCGGTAGTTATAATGTAGTAGAAAATCCTAGCTAAGGAGTGATGTTGAGTTGGTGAATAAGGAAAACTGGTTGAAAATAGAAAAAAGGGCTATGAATATCCTCTTTTTGAATTTACGACATTTTAATTGTAAGGTGGGCGCATGATACCTCAGAGCAACGAGTGCAATAGACTTAAGTAACCTTACCTCCTACCTGCAAGTCTAAGTATAGGTCATCGCTCACATTTTTTATCAGTTAAGCTTGTCAGCAGCGCCTGCATACAATGTAAGAAGTTTCAATTTCTCTATCCAGTCAACGCTCGGTAATGCAGACTTATTTCTTCTAACTTAAGTCATCTTTATTACATGTTTTGATTTAATAATATTCGGTCTATTTTATGTCTGTGGTACATATATTAGGACAGCCTTAAAATCCTTGTAATGATTTTCAGTGGTGAAGAAACTTCATATCAAATCGTTTGAAAAGTCATTTCTATTTTAAGGCATCTGCTCTAAGGCAAACATTTTTTTCTTTTGCTCTTGTCGGCGAAGAATATACGGCCTATCTGATAGTGAGTGGTTACCGTCGCCCATGGACGTCAGCAATGCCTAACAACTTTCCAGACAGACTTACAATATGCATGCTTAAAAGTAACCATCATATCTATCTTACAGACTCCTCCAATGACTCCGATAACAAGAATTTTCTGGTAACTAGTAACGACTAATATTATGTTGTTTCTAGAGATTTGTGTGTTTTCTAGTTTTCATTGATAATAATTTCTTGGCATGTACGTTTCTTTTTACACAGAAAAAACGAACAGTATCTTGAAGCAATCCGTGATCACGTTCGAAACTTTAGAATAAATATAATAATAAACATAAGATAAAACAGTAACAATAGTTGTAGTTTCAATAATTTGGCTGTTTTTTTCATTTCTTGTAGATTTCTAACTTGTTTTTCTTACTCGTTTTCTTTATTTACTTATTTAATTTATTTTTCAGATTCAGGATGGACAGAGTTCGGAATGAATACATACGGGGGAGCTTTAAAGTCACATCAATCACAGATAAAATGACGGAAAATCGCCTTAGATGGTATGGCCATATCATGAGACTGGATGAAGATCATGTGGTGATGGTCGCATTGGGCTTGCCACAACAAAAAAAAAGGTAGAGGCCGTCCGCCATAGACCTGATGGTCAAACATCGAAAGAGACCTTAAGAAAGCCCAATTGCCAAAACCGACAACCCAGGACCGATCAGCCTGGCGCCGTAGAGTGAGGAGACCCGACTCCAGATAACGGGAACAAGGACGGATAGTAGAAGTATATCCGTTTTCTTTAGGGTTAACGTTTTTAATATTCGCAAACAATTAAATATAAACATATTTTATAAGGTATATAGGTAGGTATAAAAGTATATCCTTACCTAATGCGAAGATTCACATCAAATGAGTAATTTAGACAATTCACTACAGAGGTCGGTAATCAAAGAGAATCAATTCTTATTGGATAGCTATTTTTTTTATCACTGATTAAGTTTTTTATACTTTAAGAACGAACGTATCTAATAATCTGGTCAAATGTATGCTTTTACGAACGCAATCTCGAATTTTCATTGACATTTTCAAAATAATTTATACCAAACGTTAAATTTACACAAAATCATCCAACGATTACGTCAAAAAACTTCAAGGCGGTCGGAATTCGATGTCAATCCTGTTATTATTACCCTTTGCTGGTCATAAATCATTTTCGCCCAGATGTGTGGAATTCACGTGGAAATATCTCCTAAAAATAATAAAAAAAATACCTCACACGAGCCCAATCAGCCATTATTATATGACAACGATGGGGGTAGGTCCTATTAATTTATAACCGATGTGGGTGGATATGCTGTACTTTTTAATGGTCGCAGAAAACTCGGTTTTGTTGTATAACTGTAATTTTACGTATTTTTTATCGAGCCATCGAACAAGATTAATGCACGGGTTACGATGATTTTGAATTTTTATTCAAAAAGACACTAAGCCCACCTTGTATTAAGATAATATATATAAAGGAATCGAATAAAATATCCTAGATTATTCAGGTCTGTGAGATAATTTTAAAACTTTTATAGTAAACTGACCTTTAGAAAATTGTTGTAGTGTCATCGATACTCGATAAATGTCAATTTGTACATTAAATGATTTTTATTGCTACTTTGGGTAGACAAGCATACGGCCTAGTTGATAGTGAGTGGTCATGCCTACATTCCTGGCAATCCTTACGGACATTAGCAAGATTGACTGACTTGGTGGTGACCCTCACTCCTGGACTAAAGGTCGTGGGTTCGATTACCATTTTTGGCAAATATGCGGGTCATGGAACAGGACTATTTTCGGTATCACTGGTTGCTTATAATTTAATGGATGTATCTTACATATCAGTCTCTGGTTCTGCCTTAGCACAGAGGACCATGTTGGCTTGGTCCTTAAATTATTATTTATTAGTAAATATATACAGGTCATGGTAACAAAAGCTTGTGCAAAAAACCACAGTATAAAGATAAGAACGCGAATAATAAATATAACATTGATATAGTTTGGAAAACAAACTGTTCTTGATTTAAAAAATTGTGGTCTTTAATTCTTAAGCCACTACTGTCTACGGCTTTTCATTATCGACGCCGCCATCCTATACATTTCTACAGGGAAGCTTTTTTTTTTTTTTCTGTTTTATTCCTTAAATGGGTGGACGAGCTCACAGCCCACCCGATGTTAAGTGCTTACTGGAGCCAATTGACATCTACAACGTAAATGCGCCACCCACCTCGAGATATAAGTTCTAAGATCTCAGTATAGTTACAACGGCTACCCCACCCTTCGAACCGAAACGCATTACTGCTTCACGGCGGAATTAGGCGAGGTGGTGATACCTACCCGTGCGGACTCCCAAGAGGTCCTATCACCAGTGATAGGACCTCTTGCTTCGTCGCAGGAATGCCTGTAAAAAATATTTTAGTTTTTGAAGGATATACAAAAGAAATTAGATTTATAGTCTTATGCGGACAAAATTAACGTCCAGTTCAAAACAACAAGAGAGTTCACCAAATTTATTCTCACGACATTCTCGTATGTAGTATCCGGGATGAAAAATAATAGGTCATCCTTAATATATATGTTCACGTAAATTATTTCTGATTCGATTGTCAGATCAGTTGGGCTATTCTTTTGACAAATTCACTTGTTATTTAATTTTACATGTGAGATCGGCCGTGCTACCGAATGTTACAATAAAAACGTTATTGTTTTGATAAAAAATGACATGCCACACATACATCTGATAATAGGCGTAGGCGGGGTCATAACAAAAGAGAATTGGTTAGCACCATACAAACACAATGCGGGACGAAGTCTTGATTCGGGTGTAAAATTAAGATTTCCAACATATCCCGTCTTTTGTGTTATTTTTTACTTGTCAAACGTTGAATTCGAATGTTTGTCTTACAAACATTTCAAATAATAGAGAACTAGTGATTAAGAAAGTTGCGCCTCTAATTGTGTTATAATGATTACAAAATTCGCCGAGAATTCATTTCGAGTTTTTTGTACGGGATCGCATCAGCACTTTTGTTGTATTAAACTAAAACGACTCCTATCTTTGTTCTCTGTCTCGGTTTCATAAAAGCGGCTTGAAGGCTTTTTATCTTACTAAAGATATTTATTTACGATCCTACCTCACTCTGCCTTATCACTTCAGACTGTTACAGTAGCTTCCATGTGACCACCTCCTTGGATGCAATTTAGACTTTAAAACAAGGACTCAAAAATCTTATTTCATTGACGGCGCCGGTAGTCAAAAACAACCCTTTGTGGTTCTCTGTCCCATCACCGCTTTTCATATCGAAAGTCGAGTTAATTAATTTACGAATGGCAGTAGCAATCCCATTGAGTACCTTTTTGTGCGACACCAGAACCTCTTTGTTACAAATGTTTATCTCGTTGATAAGACAAAATTGAAGACATAGGTGTCGAAAACGACCAGTTTTTATCTTCGATGTCCGCCACTAAAACGTTTAAAGTGGTTCGTCTTCAAGTAGTCAAAAAAGATTACATCTCGTTACCTCATAATAGATTTTTATGGCTTAGGGTAATAACGATCGAAATAACCCAATTGAATTTCGGGCTTGGAGAACAAAAGCGAACACGGCTGTCGGACATATTACCGGCTTACTACAATAAATCGAGGAGGTCTGTCGCCACAGGGCTAATTACTCTGAATATCAGTTGATATACTGTCTACTTAGGATTCGTGATGTATGGCTGCGCTCAAAGGATCGGACGCCGCTAGCCCCCGGCCCCGACCGTCCTGCGATTATAAATAAGCATGTTTAGGATAACGATTGTCGACAACGCTGCTAGACTCATACACCTTGAGGTCAAACGTCTTAGTTAATTAAATATTTAATGCGCGGCCTAAGAAAATCTTTGTACTGACAAATGTGTTACAACGAAATTGATAGTTCGACGTTAACATTCAGTAGGAGTTTAAATATCGGTGGCTTCACTTAACCTGTTTAGATGTCTCATTAATTCGAACATTTAACAAATAATGAAAAATACTATTTTGTTTGTTTATTGATAAACACAATATGGTTTATATGTTTGCGAAATATGTGTTAGGTATACAATAAAATAATTTTGTTTGCTATTTTATAGTATTAAAAATACAGTGAATAAAATTATCTCGCAAATCGATATCGAATGTGAAATACCGCGACATTCCATGGTCTTTGCAAAAATCATAATAGCTTGTGATCTAGATTAGTGACGCACATTGTATTGCCAAAGGGTTGCGTTCATTGTGGGCTACAAAAGATGCGCCTGTGCATAATGCATCGACCGCAACACAGACAATTGGTGCGAATTCTTTGAAATGTATTTAACGATTAAATCTGCGACATGGCATCAATTTATTTATCTGAACTTCGATTTTCATTGATAAGTTTATTTTGAAGTTTCGTCTTGCAGTTCAATGGCCATTCTGAAGGTTTAAATAAAAGCGTATTTTTAGTTTTATTTTGTAACCTTTTAGATAATTTATGATTTTAATTATTATGAACATTAAAATAGTGTTTTGAGGAATTAGTTTTTCCATACTATCTAGAATGACTACGATCATTTACAGTGAGCTTTAAGAACTAATTTTGACTACCGTCCCTTCCAGCTCTGGAATGTGCATCCTACGCGGTGTTTTTTGAATTCTGTGATTTCTTTTTTAAATGAGATTTGCAAGGCATTATTTATCAATATTCATTTGATTTGACAATATTCATTACCAACGTCCATAAGGCTTGCTTACTCCGCTTCAAATGTCCCGAATACTTATTACCACTGAAGGCAATATAAAAATTCCCAACTAAAGTATAATGATTAAAATATTGATTCGTTTAATAAAAGGGTTTTTGATTTAATGTCTGTATTCGAAAAGAAGCTATATATCAAACGAATATTTTCCTGAATCAGCGACAGAAGTACGATTTGCACCTCTCATATGTAAAGTCACTAATCTTAAAACAGTTAATCATAATGATTACAATTTAGATGTAACGTGAAATGCGACAGTTATATCTAAGGTTATAGGCGGTAGTTCTTTTTGACGTTCAACAAGTGTGTGCTTTCATTTATTTGAATTTTTTTTTTACTTCATTTGATTTGATTTGATTTAATTTGATGTCTATATTTCAAGCTCCCCGATCATTTACATAAACGAATAGAAAAATATAACATCAAAAACAAATTAGACTGTTCTATTCCCAAAATGGACATTACCAATAAATTCTTTTACTAAGTTATCGTAACTAGACACTGCACAGTACCAACATTACAAAAATATATTGTATCATATGTATCAGTATACAAAGAGATACCAATCTTACCAAACGTGAACAACCGCACAAACAATTTGACTATACAACGAAGCTGTCAAAGCGGTTAAAGCAATCTTTTCCGAACTTTAACAATGAAAGATAAGATCAAGAATACGCAGACAAGTCGTTACTCGGTACATCTTAAATTTATGTTTACAAAACATGTCGTTCTCACTGAACTCAATTAAATAGGTGTTTGACGCGTGAAATTGGTTTATTTCTATACAAATACCCAAAAGATATACCGGAGATAATTTATTTACCATCTAAAAGCACTGCAGAAAATGTTTACTATATATTACGCTACTATTCTGGCTGTAGAGGTTAAATGCTTAGTATTAAAAAAAACTCCTAATTTCGCGGCAGAAATAGAAATGGTGAATACCATGAACTTTTACACTAATAGTATAAGGTATGAAAGAGCGAGATTACTAAGTTGTAAAATAGGTCTTTTTCAGAAATTTTAAACTGACGTGCTACTACAAAATATTTACAATTGTGATCGATTATTCAATCGAATTCTATAAACCTGTCATCTAAAATACAAATTTTATTTAAATCAAATGTGTTTACGACGTCATTAAATAGTCTTAGAGACAAAGAGATGTGGGTTGATATCAAAGCTGGGTGCGAGCAGCTGATGTACTATTGCGGGCAGCAAGGTGTCGGTCAGGTGTCGCATAAACGGGCACATGCCATGGGTTTGTCGTCAGACGGTACTGTCGGCGACAAAAATCGATACGGTTTATATTATAAAAGTGATTTTTTCCGTTACACTTGCATGGTCTTGCATGGTAAAAGCTCCAAGGGAAAAGGATTCTAGGTACATTTTATTAGAGATAGTTATTGTTCTTATTTTTTTTTTTATTACTTACATGGATGGTCGAGCTCAAAGCCCATATGGTGTTAAATGGTTACTGGAGCCCATAGACATCTACAACGTAAATGCGCCACCCACTTTGAGATATAAGTTCTAAGATCTCAGTATAGTTCAGGCCGAAACGCATTACTGCTTCACAGCATTAATTATTACAGCATTTACATTCTTCTTCTTCTTCTTATCAGCCAACAGAGGTCCCCTGCTGGACATAAGCCTTCCCTAAGCCTCGCCACAAAGACCGGTCCTACGCTGTCTGCATCCAGGGGATCCCCTCGAACCTCAATCTAATTCTTACATTCACTCTATTCAATGAACTTACATTTCTTAAATCAAATTGGTTTTTTCGTGTATAATTCGAATTAAAAGGTAAAATATTTCTATACTCAATACAACTTTAAGTTAAAAGCATAGAGTAAACATTTATGATCGTATCTGTACTCACAACACTCACAAGATTTTTTCCGCACATCCGGCGAATGCAGAATCCGCGGATCAAAAGAAAAATTGTTAAGCATTGTAGGAAACGATGTATTAAAATAGTTATAAAGTTAAGGTAAAAAATACTCGTATTGAATTGGAGTTATAAATTTATTTTTCCTTGATTTTGAATACAGGCATTATTTACGCAGAAATTCACCCTGATGCGTTCACTGCGTTCCGTAAATTGTATTATTTAATCAAGAAGTCAATTAAGCTGTTTAACTACCAACGGAATTTAGTCTATGGTGGTTTTAACGTTCTACGCCCATGTTGTTGACCGAACCAGAAAATTATCTATCTACATATACTTATAACAAGTCACTGAACTCCTAAACGACTAGACAGACGGATTTTGTTGGTATTTTTTTGTGAGTGTTTGAGTATGCCTCTGGATGATTTAGGTTTACAACTGAACCCAGTATGTGGTTCTCAGATTTGTACATCATTTGTTTTATTTTTAGACTAGGACAACCTCTCGCTAGTTTTATCTTAATTAAAATATTAAGATATTTCATAGAAAAAATTGTCGACCGAATCAAATAAATAAATAAAACTACTACCTTTTTATTGTTTGCTTTTGAACAGTGATAACTAGGAGATTCTCAATTCGGGCCGTATGTCTTTACTTATATTCACTTACCAAGGGTTAATGTTATCAACAAGAGTTCAATTTATTTTAACGAACATTGGCGATATCTAGAGGCATCGGTGACAGCTTTTTATTATTATTTTTTATTGCTTAGATGCGTAGACGAGCTCACAGCCCACCTGGTGTTAAGTGGTTACTGGAGCCCATGGACATCTACAACGTAAATGCGCCACCCACCTTGAGATAAAAGTTCTAAGATCTCAGTATAGTTACAACGGCTACCCCACCCTTCAAACCGAAACGCATTACTGCTTCACGGCAACAATAGGCAGGGCGGTGGTACCTACCCGCGCGGACTCACAAGAGGTCCTACCACCAGTATAATATACCAGTACTATACATACTATCAACCGGGTATTCACTTTGCTAATCTGTGATAAATGGGATGCGTGCGTTTCATAAACGTCTCTTCATTATTGTCTCAATAATTGAACGTTGTCTGTAAAAGATTATTTTGAATCTTATCTTATCTTATTACTCGATGGGCTGGGCAGGTATTTGTCTGAAATTTCGACCCTTAAAAATACTCCATCTTTTGTGATTTCCTATCCTTTATTTTTTAATCATGATTACAGTTCGAATGAGTTTTGTAACGATATTTGGTGAAGAGAGTCTATGGATATTGCCTAATTCTTTATATTACTGTTTCTTCCTTGCTAGGTTGTCGCACTCATAAAGTTATTGTGTGTAAATTTATCATCTGCAAAGCACGTAGGTGGCTTTCAGTACCAGTTCGCTATGTAGGGGCAAGCAAATATGATAACTAAATATTAGCTAACTTCGACAAAGGCTTCGCGGCCTAATCGATTTTATTTGTAGTCGTTCCTCGTATTCACTCTTGTGTGTTTTACTGTTAATCCCGAGACATTACTATTAACACTAACAACTAATATCAAAAAAAGGTTTTTGTGGTCTAATTGTATAAGTGAATTGATTACCTTTGAGTAAATATTGCTTTTATGTATGCTGGTATGCTGTATAGATGCTGCTGTAAATCTTGCTAATGATACTGTAGATGCTAGTAGCCTTTTTGCTATTTGTTAATAAAAACTTTTTCTAAATCTCAACTTCATTAAAAGATCCATAGACAACGAAGGGATAACAAAAGAGCTGTTTTTTTTCTTTCAAGATTTAATTTTCGAACTGTGAGAAATTGAGATTTTTCCATATTTAAAACATTTTACGGCACCATAAAGTTATGTCATTATTAAACAATATTTATATCTTTATATTGAGATGTCTCTTACTGATTCTTGCGTGCGAGATTTATGTGTGCACACAAAAATTTTATTATGGGGTAGGATCGTTAACACCGGTGTAAACGTCACTTTATAAATAATTTACACTGAGTCTAAACGTTTTTGTTTGCTTTAAGTTGGCTTCGTTGGCATTCAAATGTTACGAATTGATATCTCTAACCTATTAAGTATGGCATTTTTAGGTAAGTTCTTATTTTAAATATCCAGTTTAAAAACTTTAGTGTTCGATGCGTCTTAAATGCACTTTTTATCTAACAATATAGGGCAAGAGATAAAGCATGATGTCAATATACGTATTCAACCTCCTTCTTCTGTATTAAGAGGAGCTGGCTTCAAAGAGAATACTTTTCTCAGTATTATTTAACCAATAGGTTATTTTACTAATAGGTGGTTATCACATTACAGTGCCAACAGACATTTTAAGACTTTTCTCAAAATATAAATGAAAAATACAAATTTCAACAAAAAATTTAATAATATTTGCAAGTTTCTATTTACCCAGCAGCTGGTGCAAGCATGCATTATTTGCACGAACTATTGTATCAAATTGCGTAAACGGAAGGGGTAGATAAATAGAAAATTTCCAAAAAAAACTTGCAACTGGTATTGGGGTATTGGTCAAGTTAATGTGTGTCGCAAGTTTATTTGTGCAACATCCTTTAATCCGCCCCATCGCAGCGTTTTTGTGAAACGGCACGAGCACTATCATCTGTTGCAGATGCGCTAATTCTGATTGAATGGATTAAATATTTTGCATCTTGACTGACTAACACATTTTTCTTAACATTACAATTTATATAAATTAACACGCACACAAAATTGTTTGTTTATGAATACATAACGCAGAGCCTAAAACTTATTTTTATAAAATACTAGCTGACCCGGCAGACTTCATAGTGCCTTAGCCGATAAATTAAAGACTTAAACTTTTGTATAAAATAAACTTAAAACAAACAAAAGGAATCCGTCCGACGGGGGACATATCAAAGGAAAAATAAAATTGTTATTTTTATTTAATTCCGAGCATTTTCATATTTATCTACCTTCTAGCAAGCAAGACTAGAAAAAGAGAATCTAGCAAGACTAACGAACGGCAATTCATTTATATATATATTGAAAGTCATGATTGAATTTTAAGGTGTCGTACTATCTAACAATTCAATTTGGTCCAATCATATGAACTACGTGTCGTTTATATCGGAAACTAGAGAGCGTAAAAGGGTTTTGTAGGTTGAATAATTAACCTATTAATTTAATTGCATGGCGCCTTTACTTTACCACGCGTAATTATCTAGAGCACGATAAAAATCTTTAAAAAAAAAACCGATTAAAATAATGTAAAAACATTTATAGCTCAACGAAATCGAAACGCTCAATAGTGATGAGAAAAACTGTTTTTTTTTTTGTTTTTTTATTTCGAGCAACCTGTGAAACCGCGATAAGCGAATAGCATTATCATTCATTTAAGTGGACGATAACGAGTGCGAGAGGACGAAAAGTTATTTTTTTAATTAACACATTAAGAACAGATATCTTAATCTTCCCGGCGCCAATTCTAAAAAGACTTCACCCCTTGATAAGAATCCCGACGGCTTTATCAAGAATGCTCACGATATCTGGAACAACGGTATAGTGAAGTGCAAAAAACCCACTAGCTCTCAATTAAACTAGTTTAAAAAACACTTTTATGTCTGGGACCACCTGTAACCGATGCAAAAACATTGTCGAATGTTAGAGTGGGCTAGGGAATCTAGTTCGCTGTTTTGTGGGAAAACGATTGCGCAGTTTTTTTAATACATCGCAGATTCCAATCAACTAGAAAGCTTTAATCACAGGCGCGATAATGTTATCTGATCATGTAATATATTGCACCTAATGACCTCATGTCTCAAAGTGGGTGGTGATGTTGCATTTAGTGATTTGTATTGAACTCCACTTAGTACTTTATAGATTGACTGCGAACTTGTCTATCATAACAACAATAAATGTTTTACAATAATTTTATGCTTTTTGATTTTGTTATTTTTTTTACTTTTTTTATTAATTGTATGATTGTCTGTTTATTCTATTCCATTGGTCCACGTGCCATTTATCTAATAGAGTAGTCACTATGAGAACTTCAATACTTCACTCTGACGTGATAGAAGGCAACGTGAAGAAATGGGTTACAATATTTTTTATGCTTTTGTCACTTTGCGAGAAACTAGAAACAAAATTCTCTACAAAACTAGAACAAAATGAATTTCTTATTCAATCCCTTGTACGTAGAGAATGTTCTCCCTTATCCTGATGAAACAGGAAAGGCCTCAGGGCCAACAGTAACCCTTCAATCATTAAAATAAAAATCTTATGTTACGGACGTTTTTTCCCGGTTTGGGTACCCCCCTCCGCATCGTCCCATAAGGAACTTCGTTCCAAAAATAATGTTCTTTGTTTTGCAATCTTAACTTTAAATATAGGTAATATTAAATGTGATATCGTAGTAATATCGATCGTCAAAAAGTCTAGCAAGTCGGCGGAGGGCAATGTAATAAATCCATTTATAATTACTGGCACATCGTGGGAACATCGTTCGCCAGTCGCGGACATAAATCACATCAAAAACGAAACGAGATTTATTCAGCTTAAAACGGATGGCGACAATTATGAATACGTTCGGGAATTGTGTGCTGAATTTGAACCTGAAACGATGAATTTATTTATTGCATTACAGTTGCAATACATATTTATTACAATTGATGGACGACGACAAGACCCGTTTTTATGTTTAGTTTCCCCATTCCATAGACATCACATAACTGTACACGTCACTAATTTTCAGACATGAGGTCTAGTCATTCGTTTCCGATAGAAATGGTGGTTTTGCAGTTAATGTCAATTTTACAAGTTTTATTTTATTATAAAGTGATTACTTTCTCAAAAAAAAAAACGCGCATTCCTAAGTACTATTTTATGAATACATTTTAGGTTAGATAGGTACTTTCTAGTGACTTTACTGAATAATAATATAACTGCTAAGCACAAATGTATGGGGACCTTGAAATTAAATTTTCAAACGCATATTAAATGACTATTTATTGTTTCATCATTAAAGCTAATGATTCCTCTTTTGACATTGTAACAAAAAGCGAGGATTGGAATAACAATTGAATCGACTGAATTTTAATGACGATCCTGTTAACTAGCTTATTGATGTCTAAGAGTACCAATAAGCTTAAAGCCAGGCCGCAAGCTCGTTCACTAGTCTAGAGAAAAATGGAATATTTTATGAATTAACATTATTAAGAAACGAAATGTGACCATAAGCGTATTGTTAAGTGTAATATTACACAAAAAAAAACCATTTTATTAACCTTCTTCATTACATTTTAAAACAATTGTGTGTATTTTAATCAGATAGTAATCTAAGATCTGTATCACCGAATTCTAAACATACACAATGTTAATTACAAGTCAAAATATAACCTCTAATCGTCTATAAATACATATTGCGGACACTTAATTAATGAACTTCTTGTTTTTAATAACCCGATATCAAGTTTTTAAAAAACGCATTACTTATGATAACGACCAGCCAAATGGAACTTAAGCCTTAAAAGCTGAAGTCGAAATAAAATCCAAGTAATAACCGTACGTATGCGCTTACACATTAATGAATCGCAATATTTTTCAACGTTATATCTCCGAAGCTGCTTTGTAATATGTCATTAATTATTCCTATTGCCTAGTGGGAGATAAGTATCGGAAAATGCATAAAAAGACAAGTCCACTATTTCTGAATATGGAGAGACGCCCGCCAGAGATATAAATGACTCGGATCATTATTTAATATACTTCGTTTTTTTTTGTTTTTTTTTTCAAATATTTCGTAGCAATATTTCACACGTGGTAATAAAACTTATGAAATATTACTGCAATTATAGAAAGTTAAAAAAGATAAAATAAATAAAGACAAAAATCGCTAGCCGCGGGCCGCCTTGCGGAGGGCCACTGTTCTTTTCGATTATTAGGGATCCTTTGAATTGTTTTATGTCCTTTAAAAACATCTGTGACAATTTTAAATTTTCAAAACTCAATCTAGCAATTAACCCTTTATTTATTTTTTGTTTTGCTATACATATATGCCCTCTAAATTAATTCAGTCATAAGATTGTTAAGCTCAATTATTATTTAAACAACCACAATACAAATTAATAAAAAAATATCAATTTTTCTATCAGATAGATTTGGAAACAACAATAACTAATTCTCCAAAGGAACCCACTTTCTTTTATGTCTCTCAAGAAACATTTCTTATCCTTGCAATCTTGTTTCCGTGATTTATGATTTAGAATCGCTCAGAAGCACGTCTTGTTAACTTGGATTTGCATGCTATTAGGGTCATTAGGATTATACGCTGTGATGTGCCGTATCAAAAGGTTTTATGAGTTATAGGCCATTTTAAGAAGGTAAAAGCGTGGCTATTTTAATTACGATAAACGAGCTTAAGGCAATCCTGTGTTAAGCTTTTGCTGCAGCCAAATTAACTCTTTACTTTGTAGACATTAATTTGACTTTATTTGGAAAACAGAGGAGGCACACAAACGAGTGTCCAGTTTACTACCTAACAGTCTGAGATTCCACAGCACAGAACCTTACACAGCATGTGGTGAGGCGGATGCTAATGAACACGCTCAATACTGGTGGTAGGAAGACTCACAAGACGTCAGGTAGTGGTCCATCCGTATTTCTGCCGTATTCAATTCGTTTCGATTTGAACCGGTCATAGAAAGTGACACAGCCCACTGAGTTTCTCGCTGAATCTTCACAGTGGATCGCGTTTCCAATCCAGCAGTAGATTTTGTGATGCTCTTGCTAGAACTAGTGTTAGCAACGTCCACAGGTTAGAGCTCTGAGGGCTTACCTACTCGCCCGGTGTATCTAGTATGATCCCTCGGGGTCACTAGAATAGGTAGAAAAAAAAGTGCTACACAAACCACACGTATTTCATTTCAAATACCAAGCCACTCAAAACAGAACCTTATCACGTCAACAGTATACATTATATTAGTACAAATCATCAGGCATGTTAATCGCAGAACTTATCCAAAGAGAAACATTTAAAAAATAATAAATAAACTCTTAACAGGAAACGGAAACAGTCAAGGCTTTACCGCTCTACGTTGCATCTGAAAATGTACTTTCACCAACATTTATTTATGTAAGACAAAATGGTTAATTAAGTTAGCATAATTTACTGGTGGTAGGACCTCTTGTGAGTCCGCACGGATAGGTACCACCGCCCTGCCTATTTCTGCCGTGATGCAGTAATGCGTTTCGGTTTGAAGGGTGGGGCAGCTGTTGTAACTATACTTGAGACCTTAATACTTATATCTCAAGGTGGGTGGTGCATTTACGTTGTAGATGTCTATGGGCTATTTAAGTAATACACAAGATATAAGAACAAGGAATTATTTTAGGGTGGAAATTTCGTTTATTGGTGATCAAGTAATTTTGCCGCTTTTTAATTAGCTCGCTTTGGGAAATGTTTGTGTAGGATTGGATATATTTTCCCACAATCTACCTATAATGTAATGGTTGAGCAAGAAATGAATAAAATAAGAAATAGAAGAGAACCAAATTAATAAAGAAAAAAAGAGAAAAAAAATATTTTCATCCGTTTTGGTTTTTTGTGCTCATGATAGATGTTTCTTTTACTTGCAATTAATTTGTTAGGTGTCTCAAGATTTGTAGCAACATCGTTGTAAAATTCTTTGTTCAGTTAAGAATCTTTGTGCATGCAATACTTAAATATGCGAGAATGAAAAATTCACATCAAACTGTGGATTACGGAGCTCTCACTTGTAACAATTGTTGCACACACGGATAATATGTTCATGCAATTAATTGTTTTGGTTTATTCTCAATTCCAATATTTTATCACGCTCCTGGTTACTGACCTCAGAAATATTCTATACTAGCGACCCGCCCTCGCTTCGCTTCGGAAACATTAAAACTCACATAAAACCAAAAAAATAATAAAAAATAAATAAAAAAAAGTAGCCTATGTTCATCAGGGACAATGTCGGCTTCTAATGGAAAAATAATTTTTCAAATCGGTCCAGTAGTTTCGGAGCCTATTCGAAACAAACAAACAAACAAATCTTTCCTCTTTATAATATTAGTATAGATGGTATTTTTTATCTACTACGGATCATACCCGATCCGGTGAACCGAATGGTAAACAGTCGACGTCGCGCTAATATGTCATTACGGATCCTCCCGATCCATTAACTGTGCTTTTAGATACCTCAAGCACTAGTCACCGCCCTCGCCGAACCTGTCGCTTGCGACAAAAAGCTCGACGAGTAAATTAACCCATAGACAAAGCCCACTGAGTTTCTCGCCGGATCTTCTTAGTGGGTTTGCATTATCGATCCGGTGGTAGATTCTGCGAAGCACTGCTCTTGCTAGGGCCAGTGCTAGCAACACTCCCGGTTTGAGCCCCGTGAGCTCACCTACTAGTTCGGTCAATATAGAGTAACCCCTCAACGTTACAAAAATAGGTAGGAAAAAAAAACTACAAAAATGCAATATTGAAACTAATTAGTTAGTTAGTTAATATTTTATTACTAGATATTTAATAGTTAGTTAATATTTTGTAGAGTAACGTGGATTTTAGAAGCTGATACGAAGCCAAGTACTCCTAAATACGCAAATGATTTTTTGCGGTAAATTTCTTGTGTATAGATAGATGTACTAAGTCAAATCAACAAAAGTTAAAGACCTAACTTGAAGATAACATAAGTATCAACAATAAAATGTCCAGCAGAAAAATACTAACCCACGTTTGCATATAAAACAAAAATGGTTATTTCTAAATAAAAAATGTAATGTCACTCTCGTAAATTTTAATACGCTTTTTTATTAGCTTCAGACGTATGTTTGTAACGGAAACTTTGAACATGATTTTGACCCCCTTCAAAACGTCGGATTAACTCGAAATTTGGTATACTTATTAAGGACCGATGATAAAACAATATTTAAAAAAATGTATTGAAAAAATTGAAATTCAACTAAAAAATTAAAAATAAATAATAGTTGTGAGTAATAGTGCTTTTTAGGATATTATCAAAATAACCCTTCTACTCACAAAATATTTATAACTACGTATACCATGCACCCCACGCTTTTTTACAATATAATTATTTTTTCTTACACTATTTTTAATTCAAATTTATTAAAATTTATTTTCTATTTTTTAGTTGGATTTTCTATAAAAGCGTATTTTGTTAGTTTTTTTTTAAACTATTATTTATTAATTCGATTCGCTTGTCATTCTTGAGTCACGTGTGTCGCGACGCCCTTCGGCCACTGCCGTTCGCCAGGAAGCGCAACTCAACGCGCAAATAAGAAATAAATTCCCTGGCAACCGTAACAAAGGTAAAGTAAAAAGGAAGCGTCCAGCCTCCGGGCGAAGGAGCCTCCGAGATTTATATACACGTGCCTTATGCTCAGAAAAACAATAAAATATCGTGTAAATGAAAAAGTTGAGTAGCATTTGTATTTTTAGACTCATGACAATAGGTAATATGTAATGTGAAGCAAACGTGTGGAGTGTGAACAAATATTTGTTGACCAGATTTTGAAAGGTTGTATGTATCTTGTATTTTGATTCAGTGGTGGTAGAGCATGTTGTTAACCCGCTCTACCAGGAAACACCATCTTGCTTATAATTACCGTCTTATAATTTGTGATTTCAAGCGATTATGTGAGCACATTTACTTCTCTACGTATACAACACGCGTTCACATTATTTTATTCACAAAGTAAATTATTTTAATTAAGCTCTACATTCTCTACAAAATGATATTCGGGACATTGTGCCGCAATTCTAAATGTTTCTAAAACAGCCTAATAAATAGTAATTATAATGAAGTACAAATAACAATGAACTCCTGTTAACAAATAAAAATAGACATTTTCGTTACATTTTCTAAAATTTTCAAGTGCTACGTGTAACAAGAACGTAAATAGCGCGTTGAAATCTTTTCCATGCAAAAGTACGGCTAGGCAAATATCAAATAAAATTACGTATTACCAAAGATTACATAATATATGAAATTGCCTATTTATACTAATATTCGACTTAGTAGTCTAAGTAGGTCTAGCTATTATTATACCACACTAATATTACAAAAAAGTATGTATCACAATCTGGAATTTTTAGGAACGTTTAAGTTATTTTAAGCTTAGTAATTGTACGAATCAACGTCTTACCATTACCAGTAATGCGTTTCGGTTTGAAGGATGGGGCAGCCGTAGTACTGTTAAAACTGAGACCTTACAGTTCATGTCTCGAGGTGGGTAGCGGCATTTACGTTGTAGATGTCTATAGACTCCGGTTACCACTTAACACCAGGTGTGCCGTGAGCTCGTCCAAGCATGTAAGCTATAAAAAAATCTGTCGTAAAGCAGTCATGCATTTTCGCTCGAAAATTGCCATGGTATGATCAATGACCATTGACAGTTCAACTTAGACCAAACAATGAGTTACTGCGCTCAAAACTACCACACACATTAATTACACCTACGGTCAAGCGCGCGGTCGACAATAGCCAATAGTAGTCGCATACTCACACGAAGTAGACGACCAAAGTAAATTAATAAACGCTTACAGCATAAAAATAAAATATTTTACATAAACGCCTCAATGGTAGAGATTATCTTACGTTTCAACACTTCTTGCTTGTAAAGTTGAATGGAACAAAGACATTGTGTTTGATCGTATACAGATAGCTTTATCAATGATCAGTGATTCCTCATTCAAGTCACATTGTCATGTTTATATGTAGCACGGGCTTGGAAAAGCACTTTGTTAAGCATCGTTTTTTTTAAATATGTTTTTTAATATTCGACCCGCTTAGTCGTTACTAGCTACCGACAGCCGACCGAGCTAAAGAATATGGTAATACCAGAGTCATTGTCAAACGATTGTAGAGAGCTATTTGAAAGATTTACGCCACATACAATATTTGAATTATTGACTGGTGATAGGACCTCTTGTGAGTCCGCACGGGTAGGTACCACCACCCCGCCTATTTCTGCCGTGAAGCAGTAATGCGTTTCGGTTTGAAGGGCTTGGCAGCGGTTGTAACTATTGTAGACCTTAGAACTTATATCTCAAGGTGGGTAGCGCATTTACGTTGTAGACATGGGCTCCAGTAACCACTTAACATCAGGTGGGCTGTGAGCTCGTCCACCCATCTAAGGAATAAAAAAGAAAAAAAAAAGAATTTAAAGCCAACAACAATGAACTAGATTTATTAAATATACTGGCTTCTTTGTGTTCCATTTTGACACGAACAATATTTGATATTTGTGAGTTTAAGACTATCGTTTGCTTCATTCGCGAAGCAGCTACTCTTGAGTTGTTAGGTCTTCCTTGGAGGCGCTCGGATAGCTGTTAGCAAATACCGCGCCTCCTGGCTGAACCCTTGCTCGCCCACCTGTCCTTGCGAAACTGGAAAGGCCTCCGGGCCACCAGTAATCCCTCAATCATAAAAAATAGTCTTTTGAGACGTCTGTTAATAGATACGTTGGAATATTATATAAATATCACAATCGCGTTAAGATAAAAAAAAACCACAAACAATCTGGGGCTTTAGAAATTACTTTCCCTCCACGGTGATTCCTAAGCGTTACGACACGTTTCTCTTCAAAGGAGGTTCGCTGAGAGTCCTTAACGGGGGATAATTTTTTAGTTGTACCTTTGACATAGCTGATGTCAATGAGCGATGTTGATCACTCACCACCAGGTAGGCCAATAACCAAAACATCTTAGCTATCGTCTAAGACGAAATCAATATTTTTTTTTACGTAAAGATCCACAATATATTCTACGATCAATTTTAATTCCAAATAAATACATTAAACTGATTTGATCAAGTTTTGTGAATATTAAAAGCCTCTTTGTTCTTTTTGAGGGAGGACATCAAATTATTCGGACCAATTAAGTCGCTTTCGGAAGGAACGATACAAGAAGATGTCCTTTGAGCAGATGCGGAATTGCAAATTGGCACAAAGAGATCCGTAGAGTGGAAATTTTGTGCATTTTATTTATTTTAAATAGAACGTTAAACGGTGATTGATACTAAGATAAAAAAATAACATCATTTCTGCTTCGATTTACAGAACAACATTTAGATGTGGCGCCACAATTAGTAAACTAATTTATGTGTAATTAACAGTCGGCTTTATGAAAAAAAACTTCTAGCTTCTAATTGGAAATTTTAGCGCACGGTCTCTTACAAAGATCTTCCTTAAATTGATAAATGCGCTGTGTTCAACACAATCCACTAGGAAAAATCTACTAAGTTTCTCGCTGGATATTCACAGTGGGTCTGGCGGAGCCCTGCTCTTGCGTGCTGTTGCTCTCTTGCTGATCGCCCTGTCTGACTGAGAGATTAATACTTGGCGACGGACCGGGGAAAAGGAAATGAGGACTGCTAGCCTGACCTGAAGTAATATAAGGAACAAACGTAAGACAGGGTCAAGTGGAGACAACTAATGAGGCCCAGCGGTGTACCCTAAAACTACAAAACTGCTCTTGCTAGGTTCAGTGTAAGTGCATTCTCTCAGATCGAGCCCCGTGAGCTCATCTACCAAACACACTGTATTTAGAATAGACCCTTACCATCCAGATACCATCGATTAGGTAGGAAAAAGCCTTGTGTTCAATACATTTATGAATCAAGGCGTTGAGAACGAAGCGTTTATTCTATTAGTCTTTTTCAATCAACTATTAAATTAGATTGAGTTTCTTACTACACTTCAAATATGGTATACACGGGCGTGTATATTCATTAGATTGAGTGCTGCATACAAAATACGACGTAGAAATTCAGTTCAATTGTATAATACGTATCTCGAATCACGTCGACTAAGCATTTACTTAATAAGAAAATTTACATATTTTAACTTACGTTCTTTATAAAAATTCAAGCAATTACCTAACAAATACTGTCTTTGCATTTACTTTAGTGAGGACCGAATAACAAGATTTGCATTTTACCATTGAATAATCTGAATCAAAATTTATATAAAACCTTAAGTCAAGAGCTGTGTGTAGTATTATAATATTTAAATGTCTAACTACGATGTACCAGTGTTTTAAATGATATTACTAATGTAAATCAAAAATAAGAAATATTTTATTGGCAACTCCAAAGATGTTGGTGTACATTCGCTATCGCGCCGTTAGTACGCCGGGGGATACAAAGTAATGAACATTTAAACATACACGAGACCGCTTCCAATATTTTACATAATTATTGACGAAATTGTTGCACACGCGTTAATCATTGAACAGCCAGTCTCTAATCAATGAATATGTTGACTGAACTTTGCCAATAACTTTAACGATTAAAGAGAAAGTATAATAATAACACAATGAATTATAAAAAAATCGGAAGCACAAAGAACTAAATGCACACACTATGAAAGCCACGTAGTAGCAAATAGGAAGCGGTGAAATAATATTTTTCATTTCCTGTTTGCGAAACAAAATTTCGAGAGCAAATTTTTTGCATTGTGCGAGTATCCGTGAGACAGCGACTACCTGCGGCGCGGTAATTTCTTATAAATCGACATCGAGTGAGATATCCACAATTGCGGCTCTTTTCCCGCTGAGAAAGTGCGGTGCGCGGGTTGCGGGTCCCGGCCTCACAATGCGTTACAATGGCACACATGATCTAGATTAGTGACGCGCATTGTGTCGCCAAAGGGTTGCACTCATTGTGGTGCGCCTGCGCATAACGCGCGTTTTCTATGAATTTCTAAAGAAAATAAATATAACTTTTGACAGCCGTCCACGCATCAATGCTATCGTTATTTGTCAATTGTGATTCCGTAACACAGATATGAAAAATAATAACACGAAACTTTTATACGAAACCAGCGCGGTACGTTTTTTTCTCTTCAATATTCCTTAAAGCACAATAATTTTAAATGATGCATCCCTATGGCTATGTTGTAATTAATTTTATTTGAGGAAATAACCCATAATCAAAATTTTAGTTAAATTAGCGCTTGTACCTTGACAGCAGAGAAAGGGTGAAACACCACCACGTGGATGAAATATTCTAATAGTTTTTAATAACGTATTTTTGATGAACATTAGACAAGTGATAATTAAACCACTTCGGAAGGTTTAAAACATTAGTATTACGAATCTTGACTTTGAGATTCGGGTTAAGTGTTTTTGATGTTTTGATTAATTACTAATTATGAACACTGAAAATAAAATGACAATCAATTTTAAAATTCGATGTACACTAAAGTACACTAAATGACTGGTGGTAGGACCTCCTGTGAGTCCGCGCGGGTAGGTACCAGCGCCCTGCCTATTTCTGCCGTGAAGCAGTAATGCGTTTCGGTTTGAAGGGTAGAGCAGCCGTTTTAACTATACTGAGATCTTAGAACTTATATCTCAAGGTGGGTGGCGCATTTACGTCCAGTTACCACTTAACACCAGATGGGCTGTGAGCTAGTCCACCCACCTAAGCAATAAAAAAATAAAAAGTAAGAACAAAAATACAATATTATAGGACAATTTTTGAAACAATCTAAACATTGTAATTTAGAACTAAGTATTTAAATCAATAAAAACATTTGCATATTAATTATAATATATATACATGGTATGTAATGTATTTTTTTTTATCAAATATACACAACGGAAGAAGATCCGGAAAAAATACCGTGTCACATATTCAACATTTTTACATTTTGTGGAATTGGAATGGAATTTCTGAACGTATGGTATTTTGTCTGGTTTTCACGAATCGTTTATATAATTAAAACTATGACTATTATTATTGCTGTTTTTTATTGATACATGTGTGAACGAGCTCGCGGTCCACCTGGTGTTAAGTGATCACAGCCGTCCATAGACATCTACAACGTGAATGCCGCCACCCACCTTGAGACATGAGTTGTAAGGTCTGAGTTTCTACAGTACAACGGCTGCCCTTCCCTTCAAACCGAAACGCATTAATTACTGCTTCACGGCAGAAATAGGTAGGGTGGTGGTATCTACCCGTGCGGATTTAATTTTTATTGTACGATTTTATTCCTACACCGTGGAAGTCAATCGTGAACATTTTTTAAGTACATATTTTCTTAGGAAATTGGTAGATAGCTGCCTGCGATATTCGAACACCGTTGCACCATTCCATACGAATGCACCGGGCGTCTTATCCTTTAGGCCACGATGACATCCAAACTTATTTCAAACGTAGTTTTAATTCTGTACATTAATCAATCAGTAAACTTACTACAGAGGACCGCTTGCTTATACAGTAGATTATTGCTTATATAATACTATATACACACTGCATCGCCGCTTCACGCACACGCAACTGTCTATAGCTTGAAAGTAGCCTGAATTAGTGTAGGCAGTTGCTTGGCTTCAAGTAGCGTTATTTGCATTAGTGCCCAGTACAAGTATTACAGTACGCAAAATATAGGACTATAAGATTATTAATGTGGCACGATTCCCAGTCATTTGTGAATGGTACGCTTTTTCTATTACATAGATTAGTGAATGAGCTCACAGACCACCGAGTATTAAGCTGTTGCGCCAACAGGCATCACAATGCGATTTTGATACATTAGGTATCAATCGTATTGTATAGCGGTTATCCCACTCTTCAAGCCGGAATACACAACTGCTTCGTGGCAGAAACAGCCAGATAGTAGTGTCTACCGGTATAGACTTACAATATACCCACTATCGCCCTCAAACACACAAATTAAAATTCTTGCGAGCTTAATTTCTGTAGTGACCGTTCGTAAATACGTCCTACATACTAAAATTCTCAAAAGCAATACTTTTGTACGAGATTTGGACATAGATATAGCTGCATCATATGCAAGTACATCAGTCATCTCATCTTTTAGGACACGACAACTTCATTACTATTACTTATTACGTTGGACATTTTTTTGTAGCATTTTAATTGAAAAATAAGTTTTGTAATGTACTTATCGTAGTGCGAATAATTGAAGCTTTTCTTTTTCTAAACTATAATAACTTTAAAATGACGCGTGTAGTTTTAGTATACATCGTAAAAATTATAAATAGCCGTTTATTTTTTTATAGCTGACGATGAAAATGATTTGTAAAAAATAGTATGGTGCACGTTTAATATATAAAAAAAAACGAAAAGTATCCACTAAAAGAGAAGTCAAAATATTTTATGGATGTAAATGTTAACACTTTTGTCAAACGAGATCACCCACACGAAACACAAAGGGCACCGATGTAAATCTTGCTTTCACACGCCGCCACACTGCGTCGATTCACAAACATAAAATATATATATGAACAAAATACTACGCGCAATAAAAGTTTTCGAGGCTCGCCCCGTTTGTAGATCCTAAAAACCAAATTATATTCACGTTTTAAAAAAAAAAAAAAAACATGTTTTGTGGTGTATTTTTTACACGGATCCTAACCGCTGTCACTGTTAATTCTAACTCTCGAGCTAAAAAATGAATGGATTGGTCCGCTTGTCGTTTGAGCACCCAAAGGTTGACGCAATTTGTCTTATAAATTCAGATTTAATCTTACAGAAGAACTTTTTTCGCACCTCATCTTAATTATGGAACGCAACAGGACAATCCTCTGTAACCTTTTCATTTTAACACAAAAATATTTCGTTGTTACTTTACGGTTTTATTACGTATAAACGTTAGGCTACATAGATACACAATATCAAGGAATTCATTCAAATCTTACCCTCTTAAATCAACGTCGGCCCATTCATCACGACAAAGACACGCCGTCGTTCTGAACAAACACTGTCAACAGCGTACGCAATAAACTTTATTCTCAACTCTAAGCCTCTAAAGATTACGTCGCAAATTGATTGTGCGACCACAACTATTTAATTGAATAAACTAAACGTAGATGCAAGCATTATAGTGTAGACTGTATCTAATTAGATAGCATAATTAAATTTCATTCTCGCCTTTGGGTGGTGGAACATTTTGATACCCTTATCACAGAAAGTACTTAGCCAGAAAAACGTCTATCGAAAAAAGTCTTGTTTTCGTCTACAATTCAAAAGGCAACACGCTTTTTTTGGGACCCATAAATTCGATACGTGACATTGTGAAAAGACTAAAAGAAATTCAAATAAAGTAGCTTTTTACGTAGAACATTAAAAGCAGTGCGCAATCATATAAAAAAAAAACGAACGGAAGAGGATGGGACCTACCAATATTAGTTTTATATGGCGGAAAAAAGGCTGACACTCGAGAGGGCGATTGTCAATCAGAATAACAATAATAATGGGAACCCTTCGAGAATGGAATTATTTACGAACCCTTTCAGGCACCTGATGCGGAAGCTATTCGCACACGCGTGGGAATCACGATTTGAAAATTATTTTTGTATCGTATACTTGATTTAACATACAGCGATGATGCGATTTTTGTTTTACGACACCACTTTTCTATTGCAGATCGAACATATGATGATAAACGGTCACTTCATTGGACATAGATAACTCTTTTCAAACCTCTTTTGAATTTGAATACATTATAAAGTTATATAAAACTGAATCATTATAGAAAGACGATACATGGACGTGTTGGACCTTAAACAGATATTATGTGATTAGTGGAGTTCATTTGTAACAAATTTATTAAATTGTTATAGATTTGTGACTTCAAATCTCTGTTAGTTTAGTAATACATATAATAAATTTTAATTTTAAGGCATTCACACAATTAGCTTCATAGAAATTTTCAAAATGATTTCATATTTTCATCATATCTAAAAATTGTGAGAAAATCCTAAAAACTGAACCCGTGCTCTCTCGCTCGTCTTGGTGAGCTGGAAAAGCCTCCATTTACCAGTAATAGCTCGGATCAAAACACAGCTATCAAAAAGCTGCTAATTTTACTTCCATACTAAATAACATTGTCTAGTCGTAGGCGAATTGCTATTAAACAAAAACCTAAAAGTCTGTGATAAATATATTGTACAGTATTATATTGGTAGTATTATACCCATACCACCGCCGCGCTTATTTCTGCCGTGAAGCAGTAATGCGTTTCGGTTTGAAGGGTGGGGCAGCCGTTATAACTATACTGAGACCTTAGAACTTATATCTCAAGGTGTGTGGCGCATTTACGTTGTAGATGTCTATGGGTTCCAGTAACCACTTAACACCAGGTGGGCTGTGAGCTCGTCCACACAACTAGGCAATAAAAAAAAAATTTTTTTCTAAAATTAAAAATTAATTTGATGTTGTTGTTTTGCTTTAAATTTATAGATGAATTTCACTTTAAATAAATATAAATTTAGATAAATTCCTACTGATTATTTGAAAAAAAATAAAACGCTATTTTTAGTTTCCATTGAATTAAAATCGCTATGCCCACACATTTATCTAGTTTGCACCACGACGTTCAGTACCTGCTAACTTGCCGTCACGTCCTGAATAGAATCAACAATGAACATACGTAAGCTACAAGTTGAGTCATAGCCAAACAAATGTACGCCTTATCGTGAAGGAATACGATCATTGTGAATATTCACCCGCATTGTAAATACACGCGTCAATGCATCGAAGATAGTGCTTATCTTAACACTTGACTCTTAGCGTCACATATTTCCTTTAACTAGCATAATGAGTACGCACCGACTACTTATGAAAGTTTTCTAAAGTAAATTGAGTCGCGTTGAGTAAAACGTCAGAAAAATCAATGTAATACATGTAGATAGATACTACATCTGAATACTACAAACTGTAAAAAAAAACTGCTTTTACTAATCTTGCAATAACGGTATGTTTCATACACTTATTATTGGTGTTGAACATACTGAACATACCCATAAAACTGTAAAAAAGCAATAAAAAGTAATAATAATAAGAATAGAACAAATCTTTCGGTGTCCAGCACTTCCATATATCGTCTTTGAGCATTCATTAAATAGAACAGAACCCAATCAAATTAAAAAAGGAAAAAATATTCAATACGCGTTTGCTACTGAATGATTTTTTAAGTCTTGAGTTCGGCTTCTCGCATGCGCCTTGACAAATTATTATAATATTAATAACAAATTTAAACAACTGCTTTAAAATATGATCAACACTTTACTCAATTAATTACTTCAAATATCAATATTTTTCAATTTTCAAGTTTAGCGCATCACTATACAGTTCTCATTTGAATAACATTAAAACCGCTTTAGTTCACACCATAAGATGTACTTAGCTACAACTACTCATATAAGACATTCTATTCGATTATAATATTATGATATCAATCTCTCAAATTCAAAACTCGTTCTCTTTAATCGAAAAGATAAATAGAAGAGTCATTAAGCCGTATTCCTTATTTAAAATGAATTCCCATACATTACTACATTACATGTCACCTCTTTAACTGCTCCTAATATGACGGAAGCAGGCCGTTCGATAATTTGACTGCTGTCAAAACTAAGGATATACCTCATTTAAGCTTATTTCACCTAATTGAATCCTAGAGCATTAAGCCTTCCAACCCTATAATCCCTTTTTGGATATTCACGCCGACGTTTTAGTGATCTTAAGTGTCTCCATACTAAATTATTTTTTATCGTTCCTTTTAAATTTTAAGCAAGGTGTGGCTTTAAAATAACGTGGAAATCTAAATGGGTTAGGATTTATTATGCAGTGTCTTGAGTTTGTAATAGGATTGTATCATTGAATCGAATTAAAAATAGACAATTAGTGAGTTTATTTACTTCTATTTTTGTTTTTCGTTTTTGAATTCATTTAAATACCATTATTTTACGGTAAACTTAAAACAACGCATGTAAATCGGGTCCTTGAAAGCGAAGAGCATGTCTGCTTTGCCGCAGAAAATATACAGGAAGGGTATAAGTTCAATTATGGGCTCACAATACACTAATTATTCACAGTAAAGAAAGAAGCATATCGACGAGTGAAAGGCTTAAGGTTCATGTGATATTTTGGGAACTTTACAGAAGAGCCATTTAAAGCTTAAAATTTGGAAAAAATATCATAACAAAAAAAAACTGCCCTTTGAATGGGGTAAATTGAAGTTCAATTAAAAACATCGAATTGTTGATACTAATACCAAATAAAATAGACCTTTAATCACAAAGATAAATGTGGCGTATTTGGGAAATAGCTTTTATTCCTTGATATAAGTTTTGCCGTACAAGTCGTGAACACGATATGACGATTGAACACAAGAACGTGATAAAACGATTCGATACGCGTTGACCTGGTATTTTATTCGTTCGCCTGCGAATCCTTCTAAACTGCAAATTTATTATTTAATGAAATAAACTTTGATTATAATTTTATCTATATGATTAATTAAGGTGCTTTCTAACTGTAGTAAGTCTTAATATTCTGTTATGGCTGTATGGCGGAGCTTAGAACAAAAAAACAAAAATCTGAGGTCGGTATTTATCAAAAGGTTTTTATAGTGAATCCAAAAATTCAGAAGCCACTAAAGTACGTGATTATTGTACAATAATTCGAAACATATCGAAGGAAAAAATATCCTAAAACGTTTTACAAGCATCCTCGAATTTTATATAACCGCAGAATGTTCAAAGAATTGGAAAAAAAAAAAGTTACAAACGACGAGATACATTTGTATTTCAAGCGGAAATCACGCTCAAATTGCAAATAAGTGCTTCACCCTCAAAACCAATCGAACACATTTCATAGCACACGCAATTTCTTATAACAAGCAAAAAACGTAACGAACTTCTAAGCTGGAAAAATGAATGAATTTTTCATAAGCACTATCGTATTACCAAAATTCACATTTCTTACTCGTATGTAACGCGATAGCTTATGTTTGCGGTCAAGTGGCCACATTGTTGTTATTACGTAACTAATTACAAGTTATAATTGCATGCGATATAACTCATATTTATAGGCAGATGTTTTGTTCAAACGTATTCTCTTTCCCAGCAAGCCACTGCAGCACGTGTTACCAAAGATGTATCTGCGTTTTTTATACTAGCTAAGATTGGTAGCGAACCTTACGGCCAGCCTGATACTAGCCAGATATTTTCATGATTGTAAATTATATATTTTATATAGGTATAATTTCGTGATGGTTCATAGTAATGTCGCTAGAGAATAGCAGTGCTCTCCGAGCGTCATACCAAGATACTACGGTCACGTGTACTGGTATGGTTTATCTGCCCGAACTCATAGTACACCTTGTATTATGAGTTCGGACAGATAAATCATCATGTTAACACTAATCATACCAATACTTACTGGTACCTATTTCTACCATAGCGGGTAGATAACGGTATATGACAAATATTACTCAAAATAAACATAACAAAACAAAAAATATATATAATAACTGTAAATTAATTGGTAAGAAAAAGTCATGAAGTCAAATGTGCAAAAGAAATAAGATGATACGTGCATTTACAATGCAAAAGTTCAAAATGGGTCATTCGACCTGTGATGGTATGTTTAGTGTTAATATCAATTGGCCAACCAAAATTTGCCTTATATGTAGCATGTGTGTTAGCAGAAGTTCAAAGAGCACGAATTCTTATAGGGGCATAAAAATATGAAATACATATACGGTATACGGGTTTATGCCCTGGCTAGGTGGTGCGATGACCTTCGAACGGTGGCCGGCAAGAAGTGGATGAGGATAGCCGAAGATTGGGCTCAGTGTGGATTGGGAGAGGCCTATGTCCAGCAGTGGACTGATGTGGGCTGACGATAATGATGATACGTAATACGGCTACTAAAATACTCTTCTGATTTCCATATAATTAATTATTACACGAACGTGGATTAGAATGCCGGGCAATCGAACATTATGCCATAAAATAAATAACAGTTCAAAAAACTAATAAAATACGTTTTTATAGAAAATCCAAGTTAGTTAGTTTTTTTAAACTATTTTTTTTTCATTTTTAGTTGAATTACATTTTTTTTTTAATTAAAATATTCCGTTACAAACATACACACGAAGCTAATAAAAGCGTATTAAAAAGGCCTATGTCCAGCAGTGGGTATCAAAGGACTGAAGTTATAATATGTATATTTTATTACACCAATAGATAATTTACATGAAATGGATGTAGCTTCCAGTCCTTTAGAAAACATAAGTATACAAAATACAAACACAGATACAATGTCTATTGAAATCGTATGAAATGCATCCAGTACTGGTTCACATCGATCACGGCCAGCAGCTACGAAGGAAGTCGATATCCGACCATTATTCATGAACCTATCTACCGCTAGCCTATTTCTTACCACGAAATGTACTTAATGAGCATTCTCCGTTTATGTGATATTAACAATTTATTTAATGTTTTTTCGTGTTATTCTTGTTCGCAGTCCTGAATTTGCATTGAATTAAAAAATATTGTAATATAAAACTGCTGAAACAATAAAGCTGAATTATAACCAAAGATTTTTATTTTTCAATTTCCGCTCGCATCTAATTTGTCTTATAACGAAAAATAAGCATTTATTAGTTACTTATCGTTGGTTTTAATAAAGCATTTCTAAATTTTGAACATAATTAAATAATTTTATTTTATTTTTAAAGTCATGAAATAAACCAAGCAAGCATAAGAATACAATTTAACTTTGTTCACAATATCTCTTTTGCGACGTAAAATCTTCAATGTGAGTTTATAATTTATCACTGCTTTAATAGACGCCGGTGAACACGGCCCTTAAGAAACCTGTAATGCTGTGAGAATTGTTGGTAGTCATTTATACGTTCAAAATATTTACTGTCTATTAAATAATGTTTTGTAACTTCCGTTAAAATAATTTACGTAATCATTTACCAACGCCACCGTTCATTGAAAATCTGGTTATGATATAAATAATTGAAAAAAAAAACTAACGAATTCAAACCGTGTAATTTTTCGGTGTTTAGATGCTTTATTACCGCTATTACCTTAATTAATATCGAATGATTAAATTTAGAGCAATTTATTAGTGTAATGGTATCTAATAACAAATGTTCGATAAACACGTGTGTTGAGAATGTTTTTAAAGTCGATGCACATCGAAATTTTTTGTTATACAGCATAAGTTGGACGCCGCAACAAAACTCCAAATTTTTTAATGTTAAAGACAGATTTTATGTCCTAGCAATGTTTTTTTGCTTAGTACATAATATAAATCAGTTCACATAGAATCTATAGCCTTAAAAAAGTTAATATTGTACATTAACGAAACATGAATTTACTAAAAAAACATGTGGGTACGAAAATATTATATTAGTCTATAAAAATTGTTCTTTTTTTAAGTATAATGGCTGAATAATGTCACGGTCTACCTGGTAAAGTGGTTATTGGAACCCATAGACATCCTGACGCCGCAATTCATCTTGTGACATGAGGTCGAAGTCTCAATTGTAGTGTAAAATGAGTTTCCTACCCTTTGAGTTAACCACATGTCTCCTTGGCCGCAAAATAGGCAGCATGGAGGTACTTACCTGCGACGACTTCGCATACGCTCCACCACAAGCCCATACCGCTTATGGCAGTCTTCTTAGTCGGACACTCTTGTCAGAGTGCTTGTGGTTACGCTGAAAATGTTTTTTAATTATTTTTTTAGTGCTTAGATGGGTGGACAAGCTCACAGCCCACCTGGTGTTAAGTGGTTACTGGGGCCTATAGACATCTACAACGTAAATGCGCCACCCACCTTGAGATAAAAGTTGTAAGGTCTCAGTATAGTTACAACGGCTGCCCTACCCTTCAAACCGAAACGCATTACTGCTTCACGGCAGAATTAGGCGGGGCGGTGGTACCTACCCATGCGGACTCACAAGAGGTCCTACCACCAGTAATTAGGCAAATTATAATTTTACGGGTTTTATTTTTTTCCTTCACCGTGGAAGTCAATCGTGAACATTTGTCAAGTACGTATTTCATTAGAAAAATTGGTACCCGCCTGCGGGACTCGAACACCGTTACATCGCTAGATACGAATGTACCGGACGTCTTATCCTTTAGGCCACGATGACTGTCCACGTAGAACCAGTGATTAAGTCGGCCATGTTATCGAAGATTGCCCTCCTGACGATGCTCTTTCAGATTTATCTTATCGCTTATTGCATCACGCTAATATAATAATACCTAGAACGCTAGAACGCTAGCTCTCCAGTGAGTTGCGTAGTCGGTTTTTGCGACATCTGCGGAAATAGATAGTTTAGTGCTATTTTACACCGATACTACGCAGCCAACTTTTTGAAGTTATACTTCTTTAGGCGCGTTATGAAAAATTGATGAGAGTGAAATTTTACGATGCGCGCGCACCGTGACACAAAATTAACAGAATGAAGTTGCCCACTAAATCGCTCATTACAATACGACCGACGTAACTTGGCGAGTCTGAATATAGCCGCAGGTGAACTTTCCGAACCGTACCGAGAATTACCGAATTTATACGATGTCAAGAAAAGGGATGTCCAATATGCGTGTTTGAGGATGTTGTTTAATGGATTTTTTTTTCAAATTGATTAAAATTTAAATAAATAAAAAGAAATAAATTTAATAAAAATAAAGTATAACTTCTTACGCGCGTACATAAATACACGCACCCTTTTTTTTAAGTAGTTTAATGTTATCTCAACCTCGCAAACGCACTTTTATTTTTCAGTTTAAATTATTCTTATACGTAATCACTGAAGTTTTCATTAACGACAGCTATTCTAAAATTCTAACTTGGAGTTAAACTAGTTGCATAATCGAAATTGCGTTGCTACTAGTATGAGATGCCCCTCACCCTTTTACATGGAAACGAATGTAGGTTTGGTGAGGTATGGAACAACGAATCGAAATTTTGGGAAACAAATCTTATATGGGTTGTGGACAACGACTACTCGTGATACTGAGACCTTAGAACTTATATCTCAAGGTGGGTGGCGCATTTACGTTGTAGATGTCTATGGGCTCCAGTAACCATTGAACACCAGGAGGGCTGTGAGCTCGTCCACACATCTAAGCAATAAAAAATAAAAAAGACGAAAATTTATTTCTTATTCATATACGTTTTTGAAAATATATCAAATAAAGGATTAAATTATTGTACTGCTACTAGTATCAATCAGTCTAAAACAACATTGATAGTTTAATGATCAACAAAGTTACAGTAGTTAGTTATCACCCAGAAGCGTTTCTGCGCCCAAGTGTGAGCTACTTATCATCTCTTAATCTAAACGATAGAAACCTGTCGTTTTCTCATATCTCAACCAAAATCTACGCTTCACGTTGTTATATTGAAATTTATCCAATCAGAATGTATTTATTGTCTTAGTTGAGAATAGTGTATGTTACAACAAATTCAAAGCAATAAAAAAAAAAAAAAACATGTGTAACAATTTTTATAAAAACATAAGTCAGTACAAGACGGTGTCTCTGTGTAGTGAAGAAAAGTAAAAAAGAATAGAAAAGCTGTAACTGAAGCAGATTAATAACCACTCCGATTCGGTAGTAGATGCATCCGCGAAGCAGTAATTGCTTTCGAGTTGATGAATGAACTCCACTCCGGTGGCAGTCGGTGCGATAGTAAAAACGTAATGATGGAATCATCTAAAACCATTCCTCAAAGAATTTCCAATGGATACGGTACAAAACACAAAGAGAAATGTAGTCCCACCGTAGACTACGTGGTACTTACGTAATAAATAATTACGATACCATTGAATCTTGCGTTACGAAGGTGGTTGGCCCAATCCATTCAAAAAGACTTATCAAGCAACTATCAAGCAGGTGATAATATTGTAAATATAGTCGATACTTTAAATAAAAAATGCCAAGATTGTATCCCTACATATCGGTCTAATAGAAAAGACACCACAAATGACAACATTGATAAATCTATTACATTTAAAAACAAACTTTTTTCATCTACATTATTCACACTTAAGACAATGAAAACAACCTGACCACATTGTATCTATTAATACTCATTTACCTAATGTTTACTGCTACAATCAATATTTTCATAATTATCAATTATCCCCATTAACTTATCTTGTATGTCGTTGACCTAGAAGATAGCTTATCTCATTTAAACCTCTTTATCTGATTTCGAGATAGGCTAATTCGATTCTCTTCAACTCAAGTATGGTCAAATTAATTCAAATCGCCCTGGAGGCTGTATTAGTAACGGCGTTGAAGAATTTATTATAATATGGTTAATCTTTAGTTTGAATGATGACAATGTTGGGAAATAGGCAAGCAGGGCTTACATGAATACAAATATATGTAAAGAGCAAAATACAGTAGAATGTGTTAACATTTTTGATAACAATCTTAGAAGTTTCTTTACTAATCTTTCGAATTAAAATTTTGTCAAAAATCTCTTTTAAAGAATATAATAAAATGCGTGTGCAGGTCGTAGTTCTGTTTTTCCTTAAAAAAAAATAGGTGTTTTTTATCTCAAGGTTTTTAGGCATTTAGATTGTGATGCCTATGAACTTATTACACTTACAACAGTCAATTCGCTCATCGTTCTAAACTTTTTTTTATGTTAATAGTTGTTAACCTAAATTGTTAATAATTTCAAGTAACAAACAGAAATTCCCAAAATAATCAGCACAGCAAAATCACAATGATTCTTTAATGTACTTTAGTTCAAAAACATCTAAGCGATTTGTTTCATAATTTCAAACAAGGAAGCTGTGTTATCCGATAACATCTCGAACAGCGAAAACGATTCAATCATTAATAACAATGAACAGTGCAAGTTTTAGAAGAAAGTGAAGGTTTATAGACGACGCTCGATAGTGGTCTACTTATTTATTTACTGCTGTTCTTTCTATTTTAGTAGATGGTTCACTAACTAAGTAATTCGCAGGGACCCATAAATACCATAACGCGAACGCCATCACTCACCTTGAAATATGAGGTTAAAGGTTCATTTGGAGTCAGATGGACTCGACAACCCGGAACGCAAAACGGCGCGGCAGAAGAAATAGAATAGTGGTATCTACCCATGGTGGCTCGCAATAAGCCGATTAATTTACATGATTTTGGTCATTCGTCATCGAAGTAGTTAATATATATTCGATAGGAATTCGTAGGCAAATTGACGCATACAGTTACATCATTCGTTCCAACGAACGTCTCACCGCTAATAATTAACGTAATGTTATCGAAGATTTATTCTAAAATCGATTTTGATAAATCAATAACACTATAATTGTGAAGTAAATCGTTAAAGTTGAACCTTATTGTTTGTAATATATGTTCAAAATTCATAAAATTCATTGATATAAGTTCATTCCATAATCTGCTTGCTACTTTGATCGTACATTTTTTGCAAGAAGCACGAATACAAAATTGCTCACGTGCCTTCTGTAACACCTACGTTAGATTATACCCAAAATCCATTTAGTACACAATAGTTCCGATTTCGAATAATGCTATTTTACAAACAAAAAAAAACGTTGTAGCTAAAAACGGAAGCAAGCAAATAAAAGCGAAATGGGAAACAAACATCGCGTATCATGGATTTAATCTCTTGTTCTGAATAGAGTAACACGCAATGCTCATCGAAGCTTGAAATACTTCTCTCACGTGTCGGCTAAAACTATTTTATCCGATTCAAAATATATCTTGCAATTAGGTAAGATATTTGTGGAGGAGTTGGCTTTAATTACAATCAAGCGGTATTCTATCAGTATTTTCCATAATCGTAAAGTCCAATCTACGTCTGAGAATAAATCCGCTTCTTCTACACATTGTCGTGTAGAAAGCGATGCATCTCCACTTTTAAAACACGAATTGTATCTATCCACCACATTTTCATTTAATTAGTATTCCGGCAATTGTTTTCAAAGATAAAGCGTCATGGCCGCATAATTTTATTGACTTTTAAGTGCGGCTAATTGTGTTCTTCAATTTCGAATGTCAGTAGCGTGAATAATTTTCTTTGATTCTTTATTTCAATACTAAGAGAACGAGTCTCTCTAATACCCGATAGTACCGTGCGAAATTTGAATGCTTTAGTTAATTACAAAATTATTATTTACGTTACGTCACGATGTTGTTTTTTTCTTTTCTTTAAAATTTTGATAGTTATTTACATAGTTTTATGATTGTCAACAGTTTTACGGCTACTTTCGCGTTTAATTTTAGGTTAATCTTCTTGATTTGACTGGTCTTGGTAATTGTGGGTAGCTTGGTAACTGGTCTTAGTATTGTTAATAAATTGGAAGTACCAAAAACTAATAAGTAATTTGGTGTTAATAAAAAAATATCTTGCGTCTTTTCAGACAGAGCCATGAACAGTATATCGCAGTAGTTTATTTGAGGTAGTTGGGTTTCCTCTTCACTATAGAACAATTGCTCTCTTCCATTAGTCTTACTGAAGATCCATCCTTTTTTCAATCGACTTAGCTGGGCAAACGATCTCATGGCCCACTCGATCTCAAAGTAAGATAGACAAAGTATTAACAGTGACTTAGAAGTGAATACTAACGCACACGTTGAGTAGTAAGTTTAAATCTCAATTGCATTCATTTATAATCACAACTTTTTTTTCAAACTGATATTAATGATTACTTCAGACACACACATCGTAAATGCAGAACAGTTATATCAACCTCTGTTTTTATGACTTGCCCTACCTTCAGCTTATATTTAGCTTTATATTACCTTTTGAGTTTTTGTTGCTTTTTAAGGCAGATAAGCATGTAGCTATCACTGTCGTTTGATCCATCGGCAACCTAATTGGTATAGTCAAGTCAGTTGAAGATTAGTTGCAAACCACGTTTGCAGTAGGACGTGTCGTAGCGTTTACGTGAAGCGATGGATAGTTATTCAAATCGAAGAAAAGTAAGTACCATGCAGATGATCACAGTATTCCAAGTAGTTGAGATCAATTTTAATTCAGTAAGGGATAGCACGATGTTAAAAAATAGATAATTTTCATCTTTAGCGATTCCTCAGTTAACATTTGCTACGCAACGAATGATACAATCCGCAGATGCAGTCAAAGTCCTACAAGAGATCCATTATTTCATGTTATATGTTATGTGTTAGATTTTTATGTTACTAACATAGATTATATGTAATTCCTACTAACAAAATGTCATAGTTAGAAAAAATATTGAAATAAAGTATAAATAAATAAAAATACAAAAGTAAGATAAATTTTGCAACCGAAACACTCAGTTATCAGTAACAACAGTGACTTTATGTACAAAACAGAGTACGCGAGTCTCAAACACGTACAGCTGTCCAACTACGTCAGTAAATTGTGAACTAGTGCGCCGTACTCTCGGCCCGTGTGTCCGTAACAAAAGTGAAACAATTTTATTGGATTCAGGCGTCTTTGTCGCTTTATCAGTGTCTTTTTATTCGCACATGTAAATGCATTTAGCTCCCACCTCCTTATCGAGTTGAACACCATTAATCTTGTATAACAATGTACCGGCTCGGTGCCTGCGCATCGATGGCTTAATCAACGAGATAGTACTTTAGAAACATTTATGTATCTTACTTTTGTATATGTATTTTTGGGCGGGAACTCAGTAAGGATTATCAAGTAACATACTTTTTTTGGTCAAATAAAATTTACACATCATTAAGAATTGATAAAACCTGTAGCGGTTTCCTATACACATGTCTATTGAAATATTATTAATTCAAGAATAATGTAAGTTGAATCTATGACTATATTAACACATTTACTTAAGTAACGCACTGAAGGAATTTTATTAATTTCTCTTTTAGATCTTCTTACTAAGGCACCGGAATATTTAGTAGACTCTGCGAAAGATGAATCCGAAGATACTGAGAATTAATCTATTTCTAAGAGAACTAAAATATAGACACCGGATAGGAACCAAGTTCCTTATTATAAAAATATTAATCTTAAGTTCTATTCGAGGTATAAAGAAGATAAAACTGGAGGTTTCGCAACAACTCACGGTCATTCGGTAACGTGCGAACATATTGTGGTACACTTCATTCATAGTGGTCAATGAATGATAAAAAAATATGTTATTTTTTGTACGTTATTACAAAGTTATCGTACACTGTGTGCATTACTAATAAAAATCTTACGTTACGGACATTTTTTCCCGGTTAGGGTACTCCTCCGCATAGTTCCATAAGGAACTTCGTTCCAAAAGCAAAAGAAGGCAAAGTTAAGCCATCTAGTAACAAAAATCGATATAATTACTTCAGTGCGTCACGTAGGGCATCGGTGTCTTACATGACAGTCGAAGGGTACATAAAGTCGGTAACTTGATGTGGAATTTGTGGAGAAATTGTAAATTAAGTATCATTTTATTAAACTACTTAATCTAAGCTTTTCACATGATCAATTTATTTAAATACCCGTTCGCATTTGGAGGAAACATTACTTCAAAAATCGAAGCCTATCTTATGTAGGCGGTAACATCTACATAAAATTTACCTTCGAACCTAATGAGAATGCTTCTGATCCATACGTAATTTCGTTTAAATTTTGAATTCAATAAAACTTAACTTAAGGAGCAATGTAAGATTCGAAACGCGTAGGCACACATATTTTTTTCAAATTAACTTATAAACTGAGCTTATACATTTTACGAAACTATTCCCCTTGTTTGTTAAAAAAAAAAACTTTAAATTCCAAATCAGAGATCGAAATGATTTTTAATGCTTACTCGTACTATGGCGTATCGCAAGCCCACTCTGGCGGTATCACTTCGGTTGCGTACCAGTCATACATTCTACTTTAAAGGCTGGGACAGTCGATATAGATCACGATCGAGATTCAGACCTCATGTTTCAAGGGGTGACCTAAATGGACCCTAGCAGCCGCTTCGTCTGCTTAGTAGGCTAAAAAAATCCGGCTAAAATCATGGTCATCTTGCCTAATTCAGATTTTCTGGTAGAATGAATGTACGATCATCTCGAATAATGAATTAGGAAAGCCCCTGTAGAATATCAGTCGATTTTATTTACTTACCTAAGTCCCAAATGGCCCAGATTGGTTATTCTGTCTTCACCGTGACTAATTAGCAAGCTCCCGGGGCTCATGGATTTTGCTAATATCTGCCCTAGCAAAAGCAGTGCTTCGTTGAATCTCTCACAGGATCGGAAGCTAATCAGTGCCGAAGAGAAACTCAGTTTAGTCGGCAGAAGAAATCGATGTCTCTCCACATTCTAAGTCTGACCGCTTAAGATATGGTTCTCATTGACAAGCAATAGAAACGTTGCGAGAATAATCGAAAACGAGCATCGGACAATGAACAATCAAATCCTTTGCAATCTAGTCTAATACAAAACCACATTTCGGTCTGTGCTATAAACATTCTCTCCAACAACTCTCATAACATTGATAGCTAACACTCTGACTGAATAGTGTTAGTAGTAGTAGTGTAGACATAAGTCTACACGTATGTTATTTTTTATAATATGTGCGTTCTTTTATTAAAAAAAAACTATTGGAACACGTTTAAAATTTAAAGTACCTAATCTATCTAACCAAAAAATTATAGTTTTTCTCACAAACCTACATCGCATTTGAATGTGTTTTTCTAAAATAACACTAAATACGACATTAATGTCGTATACTATTATAATACTATGTTTTATTTATTTACGATTTAATGAAAATCAGAAATAATGTGTAATAAAGGTTTATTCACAAAAAAACATTTACAAAATGGTCGAATATAATCAGTCTTATATTTAATTTCACAACCTGGAAATATTACTCACAGCCGCTATTTGTAAACAATATTTTTAATTTATTTATAACTTACTATATACACGAATGTACAAAATTTACACAAAGAGACGCTAAATTGTCTAAAAAAATGACTAGATTACATACATGGACATTAACGGATACAATAATCACTTTTCTTGCCACCACGAGATAGTATTAAGTAGGTCGTCATCCATTGGAGTTATTGGTTCTTCGATTTGAAAATTTGGAATGTAGCCTTGTGAATAATTTGATGACACGCCTGAAGAGCTTTCGGAGCCCGCCGGTGAGGGAACGGAGTCCGTATATGGAGAACTCCTTTCGAAGACACCATCATCCGCTTCATAGCTGATCGTCGATAAGTCTATCGAAGGCTGCTTTGGAATGCCAAGCGCTGCATCGCTTTCGTCAATCATATTTTGTAAATACCTTATATATTCGACGACCATTCGTAGTGTGTCTACTTTGCTGAGTTTCTTCCCGGAACCACGTCTCGCGCCTCCGGATAATGCGGCTACGACTGCGGCAGGCAGTCTTTTCCTCAACGCGTTGAACCCATCGTTCACTTGTTTTACACGGTTCCTTTCCCTGGCGTTTCTTCTTGCAATCGAAGCAGCTTGAGTTCCGTTGTGGCTGCAGTTCTTGTAATTATATTTTTTTGGTTCCAACTCTAATGTTAATCGAGTTTCAGGTGCCGGTGCGATTGCCACCATTTTCGGCGAGTCATTTACATATAGAGTGTAGTTAGACTTATGATGAATTCCTTTAATCATTTTACTATTCGAATTCGTCAATAAACAGTGAGATGTGTACTGAATGATGTGTAAACGTCTCGACGCGTAAGACGTGAATGAGGGCTCCGGACGCCCGCGCATTAATTTATGTACTCACATTTACCAAAAAAAGTTGGGATCGGGATCCCTCGCTCTCTTTAGATCTTTTTTTTTCTAACCGATACCTGGAATATTCTTTCGAAGTGGTCGAAAGTAGTGGCCTTACGTGCGCGTGCCATCATATTTGATTTATACTAGGTACGAGTAAGTTTTCATTGTACCTATAATGATTAAATCTCTACAAAACTACTGAACATAAGATAAGACAAAAAAAACACTTGTGCACATATTATTATGAAGGAAACGTTACTGCATTTGCTGCATTTCGGATTACGTTGTAATTGCTCACCATCTGATTTTTTATACCTGATGTTAATTGGTTACTGAAAAACGAGAGATCACACCGTGAATACCGTAAACCACGTGAAGATATGACATCCAAGCCTCAATTGTACAGTATAACGCCTTTCCCAACCCTTCTTCCCTTCACTTCTTCCTCTTCCAAAGCTTATGTTGATAAAATAAAGTTTTATTAAATATCCTTTCTTGCGCACAAAACTTATTGGTAATACTAGCTTTTTAACTTGAATATTAAGATAATATTTCATCTATAAGTTAAAATGGGTGGGTATTGGATTTAAAAATTTGTATCAACACATACAAAATAACCAATTAATTGTGCACGACAAAATGAAACAAATGTTCGAAGAAATAAATTTTTGCGTAATCATACAATACGAAAGCTATTAGAGGCAAACACAGAATACCAGCGGACCCTACAGTTGCTCATAATAAGAAATCTAAAATTTATTACGGTCGGTCAAGTGAAATTAAACGACAAGTATTACTGTGTTTGAATCAACTACAACAGAATCTAAATTTAGTTTTGAATTTTACAGTAAATACAATAAATTTCAATTTTGTTTGCAAGCTTAAATATTGGGTAGTAACTAAGATTGCGCGCATCATGCTGGGCGGCGTCTGATTCTTTAAAACGTTACAATAATTTAGAACGAAACCGGCCAGTATTTAACTCCATTCAATACTTGAAGGTCCGCTATTGTTACCCATTGTGAGGTAAAAAGATTACTCGAAGAATTTGAACAAAACCATTGAGACAGTAAGAATGAATTGTTTATAAGCCTTCAATCATTCCATTGACGAAAACGCGATTTTAATAGACTACGTGTCGCCCCTTAGAAGCGTTTCAATTTATTTTTTTGCCATTTTAAGCCAAGATTTTAGAATTTATTATTTTGTAAAATGGTAATCTGATTTTAACTCCAGAAATTTGAATAAATAAGTTGAAAAATAGTGAAAAGTGTCAATGAAAAGTGTCAAGATGCAGTAATTAACATGTCCATAACATACTATTAGATGTATAGGTATAGTACGGTAGATTGCGAATTAATTGTATCGCTAATACAAAACACGTTAAGCAGTTAACAAAATAATAATTTAAATGACATGACAACTAAAAACTGAATTTGACCTCACACTTAAGTAGACTACCAGTATGAAGAAATATTTGTTGTTTGAGAATTGAGGTAAAGGCTGCTCCGATTAAACCTTAAAAAAAATCCTATGAGAAAGTAACATAAAATTACTGACCAGATTTGACACGACATCTTCTTCAGTATCCAAAGTGTTATTTGAGACATTTTCTTCAAAGAGTATTGTTATTCTACATACAAAACCAATAAATAAGAAGCTATAACTTTTCAAATCATTTTTATATACTAAATGTAGAGTATATTATGAGTCCGCATACATTAAATACTGCCATTGCTCTTTTTTTTTCCTACTTATTCTAGTAACTCTAACTACTAAGTAAGTCTCGAGGTAGTCTTGAAGTAGTCTAAATCTCGAAGGGTTAAACTAGATTCATCGGGCGAGGGATTGCGCCTATTTCGGCTTCAAAGCAATCATACATTAGCTGTTTGACAGTAACAATTGAAAATTCAATCTCATGCCGCAAAAAATAAACATAGCCTAATTAAGGGCAAGTAAAACCCACCACGACGCTAGCATCTCCCTAGAGCCTTATAACTTTACACATTCTAGCCAACGAATCTCTTGGCGAATATTAGTCCCATCCATCATTACATGCCACTTCCTGTAATTCGCATAATAAAATTGTGGGAGTGATATACGAAAGCATAATATAGTCACAGAGAATAGCGCCGCGGGCGTGCTCACCATTCGATCGTCAAATAACGTTTAGCCCACACCTTAGAAAATCGCAAAATAGAGATATCCATTCACACAATACCTTATGAAAGAGCACAAGGAGTAGAACCGATAATTACAGCCTTTGTCACTTGTAAATATATCTATTTCTATAACGAACAATACACTTTATCTTTTGTTGGTTGGAATTCACTACACGATCTTAAAAAATCGCATTTATAACAACCCTCGAGGATCAGTATAAAATTATATTCTGTTAAGGTTTTTTAGAACTATTTGAAACAACAGCTACGAAAATGTCCATGCTTATTTAACTTGCAAAATTAATGGGCCCATAGCCTTATTTGTTCGTCGTTTGCCAAAGGAATGTTGTTAAATACGAAAGTGGGTAGTGCACTTGTAATAAACTCATTCAGGGGATTATAAAGACAAGAGGGCGATCGCCTGACATTTCCATTACCAGTAAAAAAGTGTAATTAGTGATTCCGATACGATTTCAGAAACAGAATTTCGTATGAGCTCGATAATCTGTATGAATTGATCAAAGATAATCCATAAAATCAAATTTAATCCGTTACTACTTTTAAAAATTAAGTAATATGATGTAGTGATATAAAACAGTTCTTTGATTCTTGGAACCTTAAGTAACCAGAACTGTATATAATAATATATAAAGTGACAATAAATTTTATCCCTGTACGTGTAAGAACTTGTGCAAAACATCGTTTTCAAATCGGATGGATTAAATGCACTCAAACTCAACTAGCATATTTATAAAACTGCAATCGACGTTGATACGCGGCCTGGTGGTCCTGCGGATATCACAGAGTCCTTGATCGATAAAGTTGTAACTTTAATTGCTAAACTGGTACAGGTTCTCTTAAAAGGCACCGCGCCACGCGTCCGAGTACCCTAACCTCGTGTCGTCTCAATAATCGTTATAAGATTTTGCCTCGATCCCCGTTGATGTCTTTAATCTGCGAGCATTGAGTTCACAGATAAGAGGAGGATAATAATACTATTTTACGGAAATTATTTTATATCTTCATACCATTCAGATCGTTGTGACTTAATTAACGCAGTGACAAAATTCAATTTAGCAATTTATTAAATGTAAGATTCTCGTTTGAAATTCACGGATTACGGCTTGCATTACCCTAAAGGATATTCGTTGATGTGCAATAAAAGCAACGTAATATTTTTGCTCGTCATATTTGGGAGAAAGGTGTAAAAGGTCAAAATAAGGATTTGGCAGATGCTCCTAACATTATAGGCGATTGTTGGCGGAGAGAAGTGTTTGGCGCAAGCCATAATGCAAACGCACCTTGCCTACGCATGTGTGCAATCCTTTCGCATCTGCACTGATTTTTATTTATGAATAATATGAAGAATTACGTCGTGGCCTTTATTTGTACTAGCACCTTTCCGGATGTGCCCGACAGGATATAACCTCTATAATATTAATATCGCAGACTATTTGCGACTCGAAATTGCTGAGTCAAATTTTTCGCTTGTTTTTAAGATGTACAAATCTATTTGTGAAATTTAGTTACATAAAAAATTTCATTGTTATAAAAATTTACATTTTGAAGGGGGTACGAAAAACTCGACAACAATTATTAACATTTCAACTTTAAAATCAAGTTAGTTCAATGGAACTAAATTTTAAATTATAATCGGGAGTACTCGTAAAAACCAAGTTTATTAACCAAATGATACATTTTAATAAAGATTTGATTCATGCATATGTCGTAGGCGGCGGGGCGCCAGGGATGGCTAAGCGGTAGCTTTCATCATCACTCGTATTCGATTGAACTCAGTTTAGTCAATAAAACTTTTCAATAATAATTATTGAAACTCAACACACACAACTTTCACAACGACAGGATAAACCGACAGTTTCGTTGCACATACCGACAGACCGACTGACTGACTGACTGACTGACTATCAGAGACTCACTGCTGAGACGGACGGAATCACTGTCTGACACGAATGCCACGACTCTGTCCACGTACCGCCATTTTATAACTGTGGCGTTACGGAGTCTACCCTCCATTTTGTGATATTTATCAAAACAACATTTCATCATTTAAAATAATAATCAAAACCACCGTCTTAATATTACTAAAAGTCGTCAACCACGACACGGCCATTCTGTCACTTTGACGTTTGTGTATCGTTGATATTCCGAACTATTGACCCGGATGCGACACGGCCATCCTGTGTTACACACGTCCTCGTGTGTTAATCTGAAACAAAAGCCAATACCACACAGTATCATTCACGCTCGGCCATATCTGACCACTCTACTAACATAAAAGTCTTGTTTCATCACAAATTCTATAACGACATTGAAAGATTACACAAACGAAAATAAGTGATTTACTACTGCTGCAAGTTCTCCCCGTACAATTCATGTACACAGTAACTAAGTCATCCCTGTGACTACAAGTGTTCAATGACAGTCATCCCTGTGACTACAAGTGTTTAATGATAGTCATCCCTGTGACTACAAGTGTTCAATGATAGTCATCCCTGTGACTACAAGTGTTCAATGATAGTCATCCCTGTGACTACAAGTGTTCAATGATAGTCATCCCTGTGACTACAAGTGTTCAATGATAGTCATCCCTGTGACTACAAGTGTTCAATGATAGTCATCCCTGTGACTACAAATGTTCAATGATAGTCATCCCTGTGACTACAAGTATTCAATGATAGTCATCCCTGTGACTCACATATCAACAGTCATCCCTGCGACTCTAATCAACAGTCATCCCTGTGACTCAAATCAACAGACCTTTTATGAGAACCATCGCATATAGATTTCTCGACAAGAGAACATTCGGCACCAAAATCCAAATAAAAAAATACGACTCACCAGATTGTTCTCATTTACCAAAAATACTCGATATTACACAGCTACCGGCATGTCGCTCCGCTCGGCCGGTGAATAGTTGACCCATCGAGCGCCAACAGACGGCGTTTGCGTCCCATATCTCGTACTGGCTGCAGCAATCACGTGTTGATTGCGACACGGTCTTCCTGACTGTATACGTCCTCGTGTGATGGTTAACCCACGAGAACGTCGCCGCGCTGCGACGCCGGCAGCGCGCGATCGCAGTCCAGAGTTATTCAAGGATACCTCACAGTCTTCTACGAGGCGGCGCGCCCTAGCGCAAGTGTAGCCGGAGCGCGGGGGCTCCAATCTCGGCAGTCCGTGCTAGAGGCGTGGTGTCGTCGTTTGGCGGACCCGTCGGCCGGCCTCCGTACCGTTGAGGCGATCTGCCCGGTTCTCGCAGACTGGGTAGGCCGCGACCGCGGAAGACTCACCTCCGGCTACCTGTGCAGACTCACAAGACATTTTACCACCACGCAAACTTTTTACCACAGCAAATCTTACCAGCCACCACGCAAACTACAATTTTGCGGGTTCCACCTCTCCTACACGATGTTACTCCCACACTGCGGAAGCCAACCGCAAACACTTGTCAAGCACGCACAAGCACGCACTTCACCAGAAAAACTTGCATCCGCCCGCGGGACCCGAACACCGCCGCGTCGCCAGACACGAACGCACCGGACGTCTTATCTTACAGGTCACGACGACTTCAGATGTGTCAATTTTTCTTCCCCACGGAAACTTGCTTGCTTTCTTGTTTGCTTGCTTGCTGGAGCCCGAAGTCATCGAACGTGTAATGTTATTGGTATTGAATCTAGTAGATTCTAAAATTTCAGCGACAATTCACAGTCTCATATCCTGGTTTACTGCACTAGTGCCATGTAACTCTAGCAGAAATCAGCCGCTTAAAATTAATTCTTGTCGGAACTACCCACTCGTCATGACAGATCCATTATTGCGATCGAAGTTTCACCTGAGACTTGCACTTGCCTTAATTTCTTGCAATAGCTTGTTACGTGTCGTATTTCCGCTAGTAAATGCCATGTGATAAGTCGAGAGTCAACTGGGCAACATGAGCCAGAACGTAAGATGTGACGATTTCTTCGTGGCTCAGATCTTCCATCGAGGTAGCAGACGTTATGACACGACTTACGTATGCTGCATTCACGCTCTTGTGGCGTACCACTACTAGTATTCTGATCTGCATCATGTTTTTTTTTTGCTGTACTTCGAACATGTTCAAACACGTCACGCCAGTGAGAGTAGAGTCCTGATCTCACTTCTGATGTCGTAGGCGGCGGGGCGCCAGGGATGGCTAAGCGGTAGCTTTCATCATCACTCGTATTCGATTGAACTCAGTTTAGTCAATAAAACTTTTCAATAATAATTATTGAAACTCAACACACACAACTTTCACAACGACAGGATAAACCGACAGTTTCGTTGCACATACCGACAGACCGACTGACTGACTGACTGACTGACTATCAGAGACTCACTGCTGAGACGGACGGAATCACTGTCTGACACGAATGCCACGACTCTGTCCACGTACCGCCATTTTATAACTGTGGCGTTACGGAGTCTACCCTCCATTTTGTGATATTTATCAAAACAACATTTCATCATTTAAAATAATAATCAAAACCACCGTCTTAATATTACTAAAAGTCGTCAACCACGACACGGCCATTCTGTCACTTTGACGTTTGTGTATCGTTGATATTCCGAACTATTGACCCGGATGCGACACATATAATAATAAATAATAATAATAATAAATATTTACTAACAATCACACCACGTTAACTGGTCCCATGATAAGTTCGTAAAGAACTTGTGTTACAGGTACCAGATAACGGAAATAAATGTAAGATTTTTATTATACACATACATATATTTAATATACATCCATAACCCTGGAAAAGACGTTTTATATTTATCATACAAATATCTTCCCTTGGCGGGATTCAAACCCGCGACCCCCTTGTGTAGTGACCATGTCACTTACCACTACACCAGACAGTCGTCAAAATATGAAGAATAAATACATTTGTATAGCTATTTTTTTTTCAAAAATGTAAATTCTATACTTAATTTGGTAATCTACAAGGAAAATGATGATCTGCAAACTAGGATACTTTGCTTTGAAGATACTTTATCTTGAAGAATACAAAGAAATCTATAATCTCATAATTTAGTAATAGTACCACTAATGTAGGGATTTAGTTGTTTACATTGACAGCAGATCGATCCTCCATGGGGGTATGACTATAACAAGATTACACAGACGACAATGCTCGCTGGATGACCCATTGTTGCACAATACGGTGCCCTATTGACATATTAGCTTTTGAGTGGGCTTTAGCCATTGTATACACGTGTTTACTGCCTTCACACACGTGGACTTGTGCAAATAAACCACATTGAAGCGAGAAAAAAGGTTTTTGCTTTTTGATACCCCGAAAACACATTTACTTTTTTGTGTATAAATATAATTTTATAGAATCGATTTTGGCATTATGTGGAAGGCATTGGGGAAGGCCTATGTCCAGCAGTGGGCAGATAAAGGCTGATGATGATGATGATGATGATGATTTGGGCTTCACTTCGTCATTAGCGATTCTGCTGCTGAGTTGAGGAGGACTAAGAATAGACCTGAACAATTTGGGTTTTGTAGCGGTCTTTTGACGACGTTGGGCTTGGTGGTAGACGACTTTGTGGACCGGTCTAACTCGTGCCAATACACGACCGCGGTCTTTCTCGATATCGAGATAGCCTGCGTCCGTGTCTGGCTTGCGGGACTAGTCTATAATTTATTAGAGAAACTGAACCTTCTAAATGCCTACGTAAGACTGCTGGCGTCGTACCTAAAGGGCAGAGCTCTGGTAATCAAACCCATGGAACTGGTCGAAGAGTTCCACGTTCGATGACGTAAAACGTACCTAACCCATACCATCAGTTCGTGGAGTTTTTAGCAGGATATTGTTAGCGGGTTGCAATTCTGACCCGGTAGTAGCAAACATTCGCGAAGTTTCTAGTCCTAAGCTATCAAGTGTCCTTCGAAGGCACTCGGCAGCTGTTAGGTAATTCCTGATGTCTTAACTTGAACAGCAACCGTTACCACAACAATGGTATTTTGACTTTAAGGACATTGTACTCATATCAAGCCTAAAGTGTCAATCAATGCATTCCAGTAATCACCTGAGTCTTAAGTTGATAACAAATCATTAAATAAAATGGTGAGATAAGCTTCCTTTGAATATAGAAACTTAATTTCGGTGATTATTTAGGAATTGAAATGAAAAACAAATTTCATATTTAAATTTTATCTCAAATTAAATGTATGCACATTTTCAAAACATCTCCCTGTTACAGAAGCTATGTATATTTTGGTTAAATGTTTGTTATAAATCAGAGTCTCTTGCGTGGATACATATTAATTTCTTTGATTCATTCCCGTGAGCTTAATTAACTTTAAGAACAAATTAGAAAGTTTTAATGTGATATACAATATGCCATAAACATTATCAGTTACCCACGATCCGCGGCGCATCCCGCCGCGTGACGCAAATTTAAATTCAATTAACCAACTATAATCATAAATACCAGTACTAAAACATTAGAAAAATAGATACAGTGCTCCGTGGGCTGCAACGACTTAATTATTATTTTTATTGAAAATTATCAAACGCTTACCATAACTCATTGTTTAAGGACAGTCATTAAGCCCGCGTCATTTTACGGGGCTCTTCGTCTTTTGGGTCATTAAGATGGTAATTTGTATGAGGCTGTTTCACTGAACGCTCATTTCTTTGACAGAACGATTCCTTTGAAATATTACTCAACTATTTTGGCTGTGAACGCTTAGAAGTTTTGTTGAGATTTAAATTTATTTACAGAGTTGCGTCTGCTAAAGTTAGTGAAGATATATAGTTTTTTCAAGTATTTCATTGGATACACAAATTGTGCAGAATGTCGAACTACATATATCAACCTAATTTGATTTAATTTAATATTAAAATTAAAATAATACATACGAGAACATTTAATCTCCAAAAACAAGCATTTTAATTAAACATTACAATCGACGCACATTATTCAATGTTACAAAATCTAAATCAACGTTTTCGAATAAAACAACATAATCTCTGTATATACCACGGACCACCGGAACGGAAAAACGATCACAATTAATGAAAAACAAATGTTAGTTGTCACTTATAGATACGAGAGCATTACCTAATTGATCTCAACGCGCTGTTTATTCAAATCACGTGACCTTATAATTGACCGAGGTTAAATAGGGCAATTAAAAACTATTAACAGATCCGTTGGGAACTATAATTTTTCCCTTTAGAAATCGGACCACCGGAATAGTGGAACTGTATCGACTAATTGAAACAAATGTTAAGAGACGCTCAGAGATTTCGATTTACTAATTGGTTGTAATTTCTTTACGTAATTTCTTTTAATACGTTTACGGGTAGTGGCAGTCTCACATTGTTTGGTTTGCCCGCCCAAGTAGCTTTTGAAGTAGTTGTAGTAGTAGTAGCTTAAAAAATAGTAAAATAATAGCGCTATAACTTAAACGACTTTCAAACTTTATTACTTTAAGTTTATCACATAAAGAATATATCGTCAAAATGGCGACGATCGCCTTAGTCGTCTGTGAGCATAGAAACTGCAAGGCTAGTTCGAAAAATCTAAAATAATAATTAAAAAATTATAATTAATTATAATTAAATTATTAATAATAATTTTAAAACTATAATTAATTATAATTCAATTATTATTTTTACCTACCTGTGCTATAAGCCTCGAGGGGCTATGCTAGCTTCAACAAACGTGTAGGATAGCTCACGGGGGCTCGGCATGGCGAATTTGCTAATACTAGCCCCAGCCAGGTCAGTGCTTCGCTGCAGTGCTAGTTCTAAAGAAGTCTACGGCTCACTGAAACAATAGGAAATAGCGAAATTAAATGAGTCGGATCCTATTAACGTGCGTTTTATACACTGTAACACTTGACGCCGCACACATCAAAAGAAACTCACTCATATTTCGGTTAAGCCGCGTCTTATAAATGCGTAATTTAAAACTGAACGCTTTTAAAATTTTTCGAATGACATTTAAAAAATCATCCACTAAAATTAACTGACCTCATTATGATATTGGTCGACGAATGCCCCACAAACAGGGTGGTCTAAATTGAATAGCTCTCGAAATTTTTCATATAACGGAGCATTCAAAATCGCTGACATTATAAAAGGTAGTAAAGCTTACCGAACAGTAGGAACTATAAAATTAATGCGCCGTGAAAAGTTCTAACCTACTGTCTATCTCTCTGTCTCTCTCTATTCGTTTAAGTCTATGTGAATCTATTAAAATATCTCCAACATTTTTGATTTAAAAGAATTTAACATAGATACCTTTTTTAACACTTGAACTATTATCATAACCTTCATATTTATATGTACCTGTATAAGCAAGAATAATTCTTGCTGCATTAAAAATACTGAGCTTTTTTTTTCATACTACCTATCTATCCTAAAAAAGAGATTTGTTAAACAAAGTCAAAAGCAATGAATGAACACAAATGGTAGCGCCCATCCCTTGTCAGCCGTCATATGACACTGGCTGTACGTTTTTTATCCCTTAGCTTCTCACTTATAAAGACGTTAAATGTTCTTAGGGGACATTTAATACTCTATTATAAATTTGAACTCCGTATTATAAAAGATCAAGGACCGTAACAAAATCTCAGTTTAATTTTACTGATACGATTTTAAGCTTAATTTTATGGTTTGTTCGATGATAAGTAATATAAGTGCATTTTTTGTTTTGTTTTTAGTTCATTTGAGATCTTAGTGCTTATCTTTCATAAAAAAAGTAAATTGAATGCAGCTTTTATAAACATAGCGAATGTTCTAAGCAATTCAAGTGCAAATTCATCGAAATTTTGAGAATAATATACTAGTATACTCAAATACAAAAATAGGACGTTTCAAATTGTGGACTATATATGATACATAGTTACGTCCTTTTACGAAAGTTGTTATTTGATGAAATATATTTCGTTTCCATCACTAATACTTTAGTAAAAAAAATATATGTAAATCTGAACTTAAACGTCATTGAAAACATTCTTATTGCCTTTTTAAGTAGACGAGCATACAGCTCACCGAATCGTGAGTGGTAACCGTCATCCATGACGTCAGTGGTTCCTAGGAAACAGCAATCCCAATTAAATTTTCGCATTTTAGTTGCGAAAAGGACCTATTTTTTTTTTAAAACTTTGACTTTAATAATTATAGGTTTCGTTTTTTCGATTTTTTTTATTTCATCCCTTTGTCAATAATAAAACATTTACTGGGGTTGTTTGAAGTAAACGCGAGCAGCGAAGTCGTTTGTGTTTGTGAGTGTTTGTTTGTTAATTTACAGTTTATTTAGGCTTTAACGTAATATTTAATATGACTATCAGATACTAAACGGTTCTAAGAAAGTTGCAAAAATTTCGAAAAAAGCGTCTAATTTATTCCAAAAATCCACTGGATTCTCAGTAAATTCCTATCATTTAACTGGTACATTATTTCATTTCAACTCGTTTAATTAAATTTAATTTCATGCACTTTCATAATAGGAAGGTCCTGTTTTTGACACAAATCAACTACATTTCATTTCATTCGATTCCATTTTCTATAGAACAAATTACACGTACGAAGACAATTGAACAACAATTGAAGAATAAATAAACCTCGAGTTTAATTATGGCAACAACGGTTTCAAAAACCGATTGCCATACTATAAAGGTACATTTACTGTCTATTATTATGATTATGTACTGCACAGCAGTCAAAGTGTTAGCTTACCATTAAATATATCTTTAAACATAGCTCGCGTGCTTTCACTTATCTCAAGATAAGAGATCAGTATTTTAGGTTGCATTTAATAACAGCCATCTTCATTGCATTGATTTTTCTTCAATCCAAAAGTTACTCGGGAACATGTCCTGTAATATACCTAAAAACAAAAGTAACTCAAAAATTTGCGAAACAGCATTTGCAGGTTTTTTTATGGCTCACAGAAACTTAGACATCAAACCTACAACACACAATAAATCAAATACACGTGTTGATATAATATATTACTTCCAAACTAAGCTATAAACGTATAATAAACAAATAAATCATCGTAAAAGCAATCTCAAACAACTTAATCAAATAGATCGTTCGTTAACTCGACAGAAATCACAGAACAACGTTTGCCTTGCACGCCATTCAAATTGCTCTCGATGCGTGGATGAATCCGATACACCAATTATATCTTTAATCTGTATCTGTACGGAGTTTTTAGTGCATTATTTTTTGTTGTTCCAATATAACACTTCTCCAAAACATCAAATTTTAATCGTTCATCACGAGAAAAACCAATATTTATTATATTAGTTTTTTTTAGTATTCGTTAAACAACAACTACCACAGAGCAGTTGGGCAACCGATAATTACACACCAAAGACATAAATCAAAGGCATTATTTACCCAAAGGATCTTAATTTAAAAAGCCTGTTGCGGATAATTGTCCGAAACACGATCGGATCTTATTAATCCTCTCCAATACTGTTGGAAAATATTCGTAAGTACATACTTTTATTTTTATTGCTTAGATGGGTGGACGAGCTCACAGCCCACCTGGTGTTAAGTGGTTACTAGAGCCCATAGACATCTACAACGTAACAGCGCCACCCACCTTGAGATATAAATTCTAAGGTCTCAGTATAGCTACAACGGCTGGCCCGCCCTTCAAACCGAAACGCTTTACTTCTTCACGGCAGAAATAGGCAGGATACCTACCCATGCATACTCACCAGAGGTCCTGCAACCAGCAATTATGCAAATTATAACTTTGCGGGCTTAATTTTTATGACACGATGTTCCTTCACCGTGGAAGTCAATCGTGAACATTTGTTAAGTACATATTTCATTAGAAAAATTTTTACCCGCCTACGGGATTCGAACACGGTAGCATCGCTAGATACGATGGCTCCGGACGTCTTATCCTTTAGGCCACGACGACAAAACTCGGTGGAGGAACTCGATGATCTGTGCAGGGTGGCTGGAAGGAACTGGATGAGAGAAGCCGAGGATCGTACTCAGTGGCAAACAATTGGAGAGGCCTATGTCTAGCAGTGGACTGCTATAGGCTGATGATGATGATGATGATGATCAACGCCCGTTGATAACATAATAATTTTACAACATCGTCCTCACATCCTGACCTCATTAAATTAAAAATACACGAAAATAATCGTCAGTTCGGTTTACTATTCAAGCGTGTTCATTTAGTTTTTAAGCTACAAATATTTTATTATAAATCTCCTTTTCCTTTTGTCATATCACTGTTGTCAGAGCAGCCGTGGTCGTCATTCAGTATCATTGCTGTGAGCAGATGTTATGCGCCTCACAAGCAATCGCCACATCTTCTGGTTTGTGGTGAGCCTGGGACACTCATGTAAATAACCGCCAACTGCCGACTGGACTTGGTCGATCGCAAGGCCAAAATCGCATGGCCAACCTTCCACGTGGTCTGGTGACTTCTACTTTACCCTGAACGAAAAGGCGATCTATGAAGTACTAAAAAAAAATTATATATCACAAAAATTATGTAATCATATCTTTTATAAATTTGTAACTCCGATATTTAATCATGAATAGTTCGATAAAATCCCCAAGATTATAAAGATTGGATAGCGAACAGTATATCCACTTCGGGTCGGCGAGGTACGAGAACCCAAATTAATACTCTTTTACTTTGATAAAACAAACAGATATTTGCATATCTGGATCGGGCGATTAGTTGATTTCCTCTGATAGGTACAAAATATATAGTATGATCAGTTAATCTTGATACTTGAAGACAGAACTAGTTTTAAAGTTGATGTGTATAATTTATCGGGTTTTTTTTTTAATTTATAATCTACTCGAATATGAGGTGCCATCCGCTTCAAGACTCTCAGAGAAAAGGTAGCTCAATTCTTCAGCCAGTGTAAATAGGGCTCTTATTAGATTTCGGCTTATTTTTGGGTATTTTATGTATTTATATTGGAATCAAGTATTGTGCAATATACATAGTAGAATTTTGCTATATGACTCTTAAAGTATATGGGAATGAAAGATATAAAAATAATTGAATATGAAAGTATCAAATTTTTAGACGTTCAATATTTTATTTGTTCTTATTTAGGACGCGTTTTATTTTGGCGTTACAACTGAAGGTAAGTAATAGCTTAATACCAGGTTGTCTCGGTTAAGGTGGCTGGTTTGTCGGCTCTACATCCAAACAGGGAGAGATGATACGCTTACTAAATACATGTTATTAACGTTTCCGTTCATTTACAAACAATCCATAAAGATAGCGTTGATTTAGTTTGTATCCCAGCTTCATACTTGAATTTCGATTTCGGAAAATTCAAATAACCTACACCGAATACAAGCTTTTAAATAATATATTTGAAATAAAATAATATAGTATTAAATAATAAGTCAATGTTCTACAATCAGCAGATTAGACGTGATTTTATCATATATGTATCCTAAATATTCCAATCGCATTGGAGAAAAGAACAAATACATTCATACTTTTAATACGAAAAATCAGTATCTACATCAATTATGGCGTGATTAAAAATTTGAAAACAATTGTGACTACGACCACGACACGTATTAAAGACGTTGTCGGCGGCATTAATTGATTCATTACAGACTCTGGACACCTTTAAAATATTATTAACATCAGCTATCGGCTCTGCGTTAAAGCGCTTATGATTAGCGCTTTAGCAGATTTTTAGGACTTTAACTTTCTGGATACTTTGTGGACAAGATAAGTAACGCGTTTGCTGTGCATCGAAGATGGTGAGCAACGGTGACCACTATCCGGTGGATCGTTTGCCTAGAAACCCAACTGAAATATACTGACAGTTTTTTTTCTTAAAGGCTAATATTAAAATCTAAGCAAAAATTTAATGTAAGCTAAAAAAGCATTTTTATTCGTGTTTTATAGCGGCCCGCTCCGGCTCCGCTCGGGTCTTTAACAAAAATTTCAACTATATTTGAGGTTGTTTTATTTTTTAAAATAAAAGAGCACTTATTGCGGCATAACTATAATAGTTAGACATATGTTGTCGCGACACTTTTTGTAAATAAAATGTGTTCCACAAAGTCGTAGTACATTATTTTATTCTATCATCAATAATTTTCGCAGGGCACGCAATGTAAAGAATATGTTAAGTGTTTTTTTTACACCTTGGGTTACATTATTGGAGTTTTAGTAAGGATCCCAAATTTTTTTTTAAATTTATATCCTATGTCACTCCGGAATTGTGTAGCTTCCAAACAGTGAAAGAATTTTTCAAATCGGTTCAGTAGCTTTGGAGCCTATTCAATAAAAACAAACAAATCTTTCCTCTTTATAATATTACTATAGATATAGACTATAGACTATAGATAAATAGAAGTATAGACAAACAAATAAATATACGCATACGTTAATTGCAAAGAATCTACAATTACTTTAACAATCTCACACCACGTTCCCATTAAGGCGAAATATTTTTGCGAGATTCGTGGTATTTTAAACCGGCGCGTTCTGAAAACGCATTAACGGTTCAGCATTCAAGCGAGGAATTTTAATAAAAATCGCATAATTTAAAAGGGGAATCTGTGGCCACCCATTCAGCACCCCACGCGTAGTCCACGGCCACTGTGACGGATCCGCCACGCCCCTCATTTGTTATACAAATTTTATACTACCCTCCGAGCTAAACTTCAAAGGTCTTCGGAAATACGCGAAAAAGAACAATAGAGTTTATGGCAACACCGCGACGACTCACCTATCTATATACATTCTATATTAGTAAACATAAACTGTAACATAAATGTGCCATACATACATGCTATACATTGAATATGTCAAGAAAAAAACCACGTTCTCGTGCTTAAATATACTGAATCCCAGATTATCGAACAATAACTATCTCTTTGTTTGTATATTTATTTTATTCGACCATCACGCAAAGACGATTAGACCGGTTATGATAAAAAAATGGGGTTACATTTAATACTATTTTTTAATTTGAAAAATACGTTAATGTACTTTAAACTTTAAATTTTTCTTTTTCCAGCTTTAGTTTATATTACATCGAGGTACCCACATTCTATTTACTACACTGCTAAAAAATTTTGCTATAGAATTTGCACTATACTGTTGACATACTTAAAAACATAGTTTTATCTTAAATTAAAAGGACTGTTACTGCTTAATCTCGCGTTTATGAGTATATTATTTAATATTAAATTAATATTATTAAATAACTATTTACAGTTTTCGTGATAGCAGCCGTCTAAGGTGTTATTCACCGACTTTTTTTAAAGGGATTTTATGACCCGGTAACTAAGACCTTTAGGTCAAGTCTTATTTCGAATTATATTCTTATTTTTATGAAAAATGATAATATGAAGTGAAATGAAATGAAATGAGATGAGACTATATGGTATGAAATAAATAATCTCAATAAAATGATGGTCATTTACTGAGACTTTTTCAATGAACTTTTTGAAGGATCCCGAGAAGTTACGTTCAGCGGCTTTATTTGATTTTCCCACATTTATGCACTTTCACTTATACTAAACAGTTAATAAACCACCGTTATTACATATTTAAACCTGAAGAAACACTAATTAATAGACAAAATAAAACAAATAACACTTCACTCCTCGAGTTCCCGCCAAAAAGTCCCAATTCATTCATAGACATTTGATTTATGCTAACTACCGTCTTTTAGACAAATAAAAAGGAAACAATAATTATGAGATAATACTGCAAAATACACCTGTTTTATCTATGGAATCTGGAATAAGCTGTTTGAGTACAAAATACACCCGCATATATAAACAATCAGCCGCAACTACTGGCGCATACATCGAATAGGCAGACAATGTAATCGCATGACATCCGTGAAGAAATTTCATTAAATCCACTATCACCCGAGGATAAAGCAATTGTGCGGAGGCAGTCGAGATTGAGACTGTAGAAACGGATTGCGCACTACGGCCCCAGGGTTCAGGAGTTCATGAAAGAGCTTCTTGATTAAATAAACCTTCAACGGAATGTCACGCCGGCGGCTTCCCGTGTCAATCTTCGGCACGTTGTACAGAGTTCATATCGTGTCATTCAAATTTGTATATTTAATATTCCCATAACATGAACCAGTATAATCTGCTGCTTGAAAGCCGCAAATGCAACCTTATGCGTCATTATTAACTTCGGTCGCGTGTTCTTATCAGAACCAGATATTTTACAATGGGAATATAAAGATTACGACTTTTTTATGTCTCAATTAATTTTATTGAGTCCTAAAATAAACGGTTTTGAAACGGTTCGATGATAATAATAACATAGAGTTATAAAACTTGCTTTTGCATAAGAGCTTAAATTAGTTCCCAGATAATTATAACTAAACAAAACAAAAATGCGCATTTTTAGTCGACGTTGTCAGATTCTGTTTCTATTTATATTCATGGCAAGCGGTGACTTGTTAACATTTTACCATAAGAAGTAGACGGACCAGGCGTCCTAGGACATACCCGCCGATTCCCTACAATTTGTTAAGAAGTATCAGCTATTTGTCTACAAGAAACTGCATTTATCACAAGGACCCGAGTGAAGTTGAATGTCTCGGCCGCTTTGCTCTTTTCAATTTACGATCCGATTGTCGAATAATCGTCCTCGCCAACTTTTTATTCATCGACTATTTAAGATTACTGAGACAAGCGCGTTGACATCGTCAATAAACAGCCAAAGGCAGCCGGCCGGCGTGCGCATTTTTAAATATTTTAAAATTCTCTTTCAGTTAGAATTATAAGAATCCACCAACTATCAATAATGACATTAAAAAAAAAAATCGGTTGTCTGTAAAGTCGGTTTACTAACGATAGTTGAACGTGACAACGTCATAAGAAAATACTGATGGAATAGTTTCATTTTTCAATTATCGCAACTATCGTTGCTATAAAGAATTGACACCACATTCACTTTTCACTGAACTTCATACTTGACGAAGACATGTAAATGTATTATTGTATAGCAGCTGTCCACGCGGAAGCATCGCTCACTCAAGTAGGAGAGAGACAGATGTCGAACGCTGCCGAACGCGGAGGCCGAGTGTGCCTCTTTGTCGCTCGTTGCGCGTTCTCGCTTGCACTTCAAGCCTTAAATAGAACGCCTCAGAGCGAAATAACGCCGCATGAGTCATGTTTTTTCGTGCGTGCAGACGGCTCCATTGAATTATAAGACGTTGTTACGTCAAAAAACTCAATTCATACGCAATAAATTCGATAAAAGTGTATCATGGAGATAATTATGTAAATTAATTAATTATGCATACCAGTGTAAGTGTCGTTGAATTTGTAATCGAGAAAAGAGCTAGGATCCAGTCGGATGCACGAAAGGCGGGGTTCGTTCCGCTTTAAAATTATGAGTTAATAAAACGTGACGTACGTCGTAACTCATTCAGTGATAAAAGACGCAGCGACATCCGTGATAACGAACATAAAGGAGGAGCGGAGATTCTATTAACCACGCTTCGGGATCCCGTTCCTATCGAACTGAGATTAAATTTCCTACGGTCAACGCAATTAAGGCATACACCACAAACGAGTAAAATACTTCTCTTTAATCTACAGGAACTGATGAATTTAATTAATTTAAATCGTGAGAAAAACACAGTTTTCGAACGATCGTAAACATCACTTATTAATTAATTGTCCGCTTCGAGTTATCTCGGATCGACTTACTGGATTCCGATCAATATACATCAATCATAACGTTAAGTCGCTACTAAATCGATTTCAATAGTCACAAATAATGAACCGCTCGTAATTTCCCAATCTACATAAATCAGGAATCGAACAATAAGTTCGGCGCGTTTAAAAGAGTTCGACAGTAGAGTGACTAATAAATTCAAAGGATTGACTGGTCAGTGGTGAGAACTCTTACGTACAGAAGTCGGTGAATCGTTGCGGCTGGTTGCGGCATAAATCTGTGCGTAGTGGATGGGTGTCGTTGGACGATCGCTTCATGAATGGCCTGGCGATATGAAGGATGGCCTCGCTGCGGTCAGATCAACCCGTTCAGACGAGGCAGCTCGACAACTCACGATATATGAATTGAAATATGAATGCGGCTGATACGAATGACTCGAGTATTAATGTTACAAAATAAACTACGAGATGTTGTTGAGTGTATGGTATTCTTAATAAGAGCCTATAAATTGTATTATAATGTTAGTTTTTTTTTTATTGCCCTAGTAGGCAGACAAGCATACCGCCCAGCTGATGGTGAGTGTTTACCGTCGCTCATGGACTTCAGCAATGCCAGGGGCATAGCTAAGCTACTGTCTACCCTCGAGTACTCTCCACAAGCCTCGTTTGAAGAAGGGCATGTCATAACGCTCGGAAAACACTGTGGAGGGGAGTTCGTTCCAAGGCTGGATGGTACGTGGCAAAAAAGATCTCTGGGAACGCACTGTGCATGAACGCAGTGGCTCCAGGTAGTATGGATGAACTCTACTCCGGTGGCGGGCAGTGCGGTGGTACAAACGAGATCATCTCAAACAATTCCTCAGAGCACTCCCCATGGAACATACAGTACAAAATACAAAGAGAACTGAAGTCCCTCCGCAGACCCAAAGGTTCCAAATGATCCGTGTTTTATAGTTTCGGGGTTTTTATTCTAAATTACAATGTTGAGTACAATTTACAAATTTGTAATTATTGAAGAGATTTTCATGCTTTGTTCTTGTTGCAGCACATATTATGGACATATTTGGTATTAAGCGGTCACCGGAGTTCAGAGATATATAGAGTCGCATTTGCTTTGAGATATTATGATGAATTATTATGATCAATTTGCAACGACTGTCTTATTCCTAGAATTGGAATACGTATCCATTTCGCTATTTCGCTCACAGTAGGTCTTCTCTTCAATAACGATAAGGACTATAATAACACACACACACATGCTTTTTTTAGCTTGGTTTTTTATTTACGCATATTAGTACGAAACGGAGTTGTTTAACATCACTTTCACCAACTTCAAGACGTTCAATTAACTTGGAAATCTGCACACGTATCAAGGACCGATGACAAAACAACAGTTTTATTTTTATAGCTTCACTCTAATTTTTTACCCGATATAATAGAATAAATAAAAGATAAAAGTATTTGTTAGTTCAGTTTTCTATATTTTTTTTAGCCGGTAAGAAACCTCAGTGGACTGTGTGTCTATGGGCTCGTTCGAACTCTTCGACGTGATCAGCCGTCGATGATGAAACCTTAAAAATAGTTTTAACCACAGCATAACTAACTAAAGGTACATACGTAAAATTCAATTTACTAATTCAACCATGCCATGCTTACAAATTTTATAGACCGGTTTTTCTGTAATACGAAGCAAAACATTGTATATCAACATTAAAAGCTACCGTAGACGTCGATATGACTTAATTTTTTTTTCAATAGCCGCTAAACGTAGAATTCGACTCAAAAATATAAAATTCTAATGAGACCGCGTCGTAATATAAATTCGAGTGTCCTTAATCATTTCTTCCAGCAAGTTGACGTCAATTTGGCACCAACACTGAGCCTCGAATCCAATCGAAAATCGAATAAAAAACACAATGGAATTATGCAGGACTACTGGCCCTCCGAACATGGGTATTAATCTCATCATACAATATTGATGTATCCACAATTTATAGCCGATGTTAAAAGAAATCACAAAGTCAAAACGGCTTATTAATGTGTGAAGACGCTCACCTCCTATGAAAAGAGGGCCCAGTGACATATTTTTATGAATCGCCGAGCTCGTTAGGGGGATATTTCGATTTTATCCTCGGAATACAATTGAATGTGACCATCAAAAACATAAGTCATAATAATCTTAATAATTCTGAATCTATGTTGTGACGTTGGTCCGTCCGTCGGTTGCAAAGGGCAAAAACGTATTATTCAAAATCCCACTTCCCAGACTTTTTAAATATAAATGAGTATTTGATTTCTAAATGCGCCGGCTCCATTGTGGGAGTTTCAAAGTTGACTTTAATCTGCTTAAAATCAGGAGGCATTCGCTTCCAAAGCACGTACCATGATCGAATGAGATTTAATCTGTTTCCCCATTCGAGCTGGTTCGAGTAGTTTTCGTCTCTTCAGTCAATTCTACAAGTCTATACGAAATTATACGTTGAATAATTTACATTGACGTTTTGGTTTTTACCTAAACCGTGCATAATGTTTTTATATTTTTTTTCACATGTGAATTAATTTAACTTTGCCTTAGAAAACACCACTTAACATCGTAAATAAATTAGAGAAAAGCCTTAAGTCGACCAATAGTGAAAAAAAAAGAAACAAGTTAGTAAAACTGTTTACAAAGTAAAAATCCAGATTGACAATAATAAATATTTAGTAACGAAAATACTTAAAGAGCGTGTAAGGAAAATATAAAGCGAAACTAAGTAGGCTTCAAAGAACATATTAAAAAAAAATTAAAAAGCTTTAAAAACAATAAACTTGTTCCGCACAAACTACTGGTCAATAGCCCTATAATTATTATTAAAAAATCAAACTGAGAAATATAATAATAAATTAAATCCCTGTTTATACACATCATTAAATAAACACTTTATAACCCATCCGAAAATATTTGAATTTAATTTTAAACGGCGCTGGTTTCTGCATTAGCTGCATAACATTTTAAATCTGTGTCCCTGCGGTGTCTGATTGGGCGTGACGTAACATCCCTTTTATTGTAATTCAAATGTTCGTTTGGCGTTTAATAAAAGGTATTTAGGCGATAAGACGTGACGACAGGCGCTCGAGGGCATTTTTTTTTTTCCCTACCTATGCTGATAGCCTTGAGAGGCTATTTCAGCTTCGCCCTAACGTTAGTAGGTGAGCTCGCGGGGCTCAACCGGAGAGTTGCTAACACTGACCCTAGCAAGAGCAGTGCTTCGCAGAATCTACCACCGGATCGGAAACGCGACCCACTGAGAAGATCCGGCGAGAAACTCAGTGGGCTGTGTCTATGGGTTAGTTCGCTCGTCGAACCCTTCGTCGCAAGCGACGGGTTCGACGAGGACGGTGACCGGTGCTTGTGGTGCCTAAAAGCACCGTTAATGGATCAGGAGGATCCGTAATGACGTGCTTTGGGCGACGTCGACGGTTTACCATTCGGTCTACTGGGTCGGGTATGTAATTTCCAGCGGCTACGATGAGAGGGTTCTCATGTCGTGCCGCCTTCTCAAAATGGCGCAGCGATGCCGACTGTAGATACTTACTAAGGGAGTCGAGCTCCAGGTCGTCGTGGAGATCCACATTCCTAAGGAACCAAGGCGCTCCGACGGCTATCCTGCAGAATCGTGATTGAATAACCTGAAGGGATTTCAAGTTGGTGCGGGCTGCGTGAGCGAACACTACGCTTGCATACGTCATGACGGGGCGTATACAAGTTTTGTAGAGAGTTACCTTATTTCGGAGGGACAGTTTGCTTCGACTACAAAGCATTGGATAGAGTCGTCCTAGAATAAACGCGGCGCGGTCGCGTACCGTTTTTATATGGGGACGGAATGTCATCCCTCTGTCGAGGGTGACGCCTAGATATTTGACCTTCGAGACCCACGGAATGGGCTGGCCAAAGAGAGTGATGGGACTAACGGCGGAGGTGTTTGCGCGCCTACTACGGAGTGGGATGCTCGAAGTGATGTTCGGAGGGCGACCCCTTTTGAAGAGCACCGCTGCGCTTTTCGTGGGGTTGATGTCTATTCGCCATTTCCGGAACCACTGTCCCAGGGTGGCTACTGCGATCTGGAGTCGCCGATGAAGCAGCGACATCTTCCTACACGAGTAGTAGATAGCCGTGTCGTCGGCGAAGAGCGCTAGATGGGTCTCCGGAGACCGGGGTATATCATTGATATACAAACTAAATAATAACGGGGAGAGCGCGGAGCCTTGCGGGACTCCGGCGGTCAGTTGACGGGGACGAGAACGAGTTCCCTCTACTCGATATCGAAACGAACGGTTCGACAAGAAGTCTCGTATGATGAGCACGAGTCTGTCTGGCACTCCCATGTTGTACAGTTTATAAATTAAACCGTTGTGCCAGACTTTGTCGAACGCCTTCGCGATGTCGAAGAAGAGGGCGCCGGTCGGGATTTGTTTACGCCTATTTAGTCCTATCAGAATGTGCTCCGTGAGGCGGTGCACTTGTTGTACGCACGAGTGTTTAGAGCGGAATCCGAACTGTTCGTCAATGAGAATTTTGTTCGCGGTAACAAAATCCCAGAGGCGTTTCCTAAGGAGCCGTTCGTAAATTTTTCCTATCGTCGAGAGGAGACTAATCGGACGGTAACTAGAAGTTTCGTTTGTCGGTTTGCCCGGCTTATGTATACCGATAACGTCCGCTTCTTTCCACACCGCGGGAAAGATGCAGTGCGTCATAGCGGCATTTAAAATTGTAGCCAACATTGCTATCAGTTGGACTGGCAAAAATTTTAGCGCGCGGTTGTGGATGCCGTCGGAGCCGGGTGCCTTCCTAGGTTGGAGGTTATGGATCGCGTCTCTAACTTCGTCAGTGGTAATGGGGGGTAACGCGTCCGAGGGCGGCAGGGAAGCTCTGCGCTCGACCTCCCTGTCGACTAACTCGGTGTGTTCGGGGTCCGCGAGTTGAGTGCTGGTGGTGCACTGCTCTTGCAGTGCATCGGCCAGCAGCTCAGCCTTGTCATCGTCATCGAATGCCGGTGGTTGGCCTGAAGGGCGTATGAGGGGAGGCATAGTAGCGGTAGTTTCGGATTTGAGAGTCCTAGCTAGTCGCCAGTATGCTTGGTGGGAGGGCGCGAGTTGTTCTAGATAACTATGCCAATTATCGTTACGCGCGTCGCTTAAGCGGGAGTGGACTTCGCGTTGTAGACGACGCATCCGAATCCGGTTTGAATGCGTGGGAAGACGATCGTAGGCCCGGATTGCCGCGTTCCTAACTCTTAAGAGATTCCTAAGATCGGGGGACAGTCTGATGCGGTGGAAGCTGTCCTCCACATCGACTTCTTTAGAAGATCTAATGATCGCGGAAGATATGTGATCGGTAATGATGTTTATGGATTCGACGGTGTCCTCGGGGGATAGATTCGAATCCGGGCCGTAAGGGAGGATTGGCGGAGCGGTGTCGGCTAGGCACGTGCCCAGCTTATTCCAATCCACCATGGTCCTCGTAACAGTGACTGGGTTGTGGGGGCGACCGAGCTGCATAACGACAGGTCGGTGGTCTGAGTCGAGCTCTGACATTGCTTCGATGGAACGCAAGCGCAGAGTTACGTTCCTAAGCAATGCCAGGTCTATAGTGCTCGGACGGAGCGCGATGTTATACGGATAACATGTTGGAGTTGGGGGACCGACTATTTCAAAGGTGAGGTCGTCTATAAACGCGTCGAGACGCCTACCGTTAACGTTAGTACGATGGCAGTTCCACCTAGTGTGGTGGCAATTTAAATCGCCTGCCAGGATGACGGAGTCTCCCATGCCGAACAGTGACTCGATGTCACTGCTCAGAAGGGGCTTGTCCGGGGGGAGATAAACGGATGCGCTCGAGGGCAACGGCCGCGGACGCAAATTATGGCAATCTCAACACCTACGAGGCGCTAACTGACGCTGTAACCTACAATTTGCGAGACGTGAACTGTCCCGTATTGCAACTTCAATGATCTACCCTCTCGGCTATGGCATCAAAGCTTCGGTTCCTTGTATGATGCTCCGCAATTAAAATTGCATGTAAGAATAAAAAAAAAACTCTTTAGTAAATTTTGTAATAAACAAATTGATTTCCCTTCCAAAGTGCATTCTTTATCTAACTTTAAATTTATAGATTCACCATATAGGTTTTTTATTTAAACGTTAACATTTGCAGTAAATTACAACCGAATGCGGATAAAGAAGAGAACCGTTTATCGTATAATACATTAAATTCAACGCGATGAACGCGTGATAAGATGAGCAATAGAAAATTATATGTTTATAGATTAGGAAACGATGCTCTCGTCTTTTGATGTACAAAAGCAAATTCAAAGCTCATCAAACGAAACTTAATGAAGATAACATCAAAACACTTCCAACAAGACCCGGCCCTCATTTCTATAAATACTTTATTACAAACCCAGCCCTGTGTAATGCGGTATAAGGTTTAACACCAAACTCCATACGCTCCCGGATAGCACTGGAACAATAGCATTGCGAAATACCAATCAAAAGCGCAATCTCTGTGGAGTGTAATCTTGCAAATATTTATTATATGTCAAAACAATATGCCGAAATGGAAGGCTTATTGCGGTTTTTACAAATGTGTCTGGTTTGCTTCGAGGGCTTGTTAGCGTGAAGTACGATCCATTGTGGGTACAATGGGGGGCGGGACGGTGCCCGAGGTGTATTCGCACGGATTCCGCTCAACTCACTCTTATATGTTTAAATCAATGACAATTTCACCTATATAACATAGCATTTACAACGTTTTCGCAAAAAAATGAAGTAAAATGGATCCCATGCGAGCTAGACAGTAAATTCCAGAATGGGGCTATTTTGGTAAAGTGAGTCTAACAAATAAACTGATGAACATTCCCATAGACACAGCCCACTGAGTTTCTCACCAGATCTTCTCAATGGGTCGCGTTTCCGATCCGGTGGTAGATTCTGCGAAGCACTGCTATTGCTAGGGCCAGTGTTAGCATCACTCCGTTTGAGCCCCGTGAGCTCACCTACTAGTTAAGGTTACGCTGAAATAACCTCTCAAGGCTATCAGATTAAGTAGGAAAAAAAAAGATGAACATTTCCGGGTAGATTTAACGAACTATTAATTTAAAAAAAGTATCATAATAAGTAAGAAAAGTGTTTTGTAGTATGTCCGATTGACGAGAAATCGACACAATGTTTGTATCTGATTATTTCTTTTTTCTGAGTTTAACAACACAGAAGTCTCCGGAAAACGCAAGGCTTTTTCAATTCATTATGAACTGAGTAAATGGCCGTCCGTGAAATGTTCATTGGAACATTTTCATTAACAAATAATGAGTAAAATGTTTTTACAGAAAATTGCAACAAGTAATTGGGAACCGGTTTACAGTGAAACTAATTTTGGGCAGAATTCTCTCAGCCATATCTTTACTACTGTTAGGTTGAATTGCAAGCCTGTGTGGGTAAATAACATCATGCTTCTTATTTCTACACCGTAACAAGAATACATTTGAATGTGCAGCTTAAGCTAGCCGCTATCTAATGTATGACATTTCAGACTCCACATACGAAATTCACATACATGGGACTCAATTCGTCCATCTATCTTGTATCCGATGAATAAAGAAAAGCACATGAAATTACCTTCATTGTAATTTTTTTGTTTAAAGATCAGAAATACATATAACGTATCATCTAAAATTTGCCGAACTCTTTGAAATCTTTTGCGGATTCGATCTAGAAGCATAGTCGAGAATTAAATACAATTTAATTTAATTAAATACAAATCTCGACTATGATTCTCGATCAACTATTTTAAAAATGTTTGATATTAATTTATAGGTATCCAATTTTACACGTCTAATATTAATATTTTCATTATTAACTCTATAACAGAGTAGCCCTTTTAAATTATTATAATGTTAATTCGCACGAAAATAGCATTCGCATTTTTTTCTCCGCAAATTTAATAAACAGACGCGAATGGTTTTTTGACCGCATTTAATTGATACCTTCATTATATAAAGTATTCGCAAAGCCATATCTAACACAATTTGTTTAAAAAAATTGGTATCTTTGATTTGAATACCAACATAAACTAAAATAGCGCAAATCAAGATCAACTACATTTTTAATTCCAATAAAGCGCATGTCCGTTTCCTTCTTCATGTCCATTCTTCTTCTTCATGTATTTTTTGCAATCATAGTTTTTATGAAAAAAATAACTACTACAATCATTTCGGTTCAATTAATCTACATAATTTGAAATTCCAGTAACAAGCCGGTCAAGTGATTCCTGATAAAGAATTAATCTCACGGATCCCTGAAAGTCCCGTTGTTTCCAATAGCGTTAAAGGCGCGTGTCGATCGCAAGCCTGCACAGCCTCCGTTTACGACAAAATAATATACTTTAATTATAATGGGGCGTCGCGAAGTAAAAAGGCGGCACACGCGACATCTGTATTAAATTTTAATGGAATAACTGCTGCACCTGCGGCTCGAAGACCGGGCTTGTTCGAGCCTCACCGTTTCGATATACAGTGGAAACTGCTTAGTGTGCCTAATTAAAAAATAATTAATACGACGTCAGTGCGAGTGGAATTCCTTAGTTTGATGCTCTTTATAATTCTATGATAAGAATCCGGTAGATTTGCTTTTTAATTTGACTTGTAGACTGTGCGAGTGTTTGCAGGAATTTGTTTCGCTTCGCTTAATGATTTGATTTCTTGAGTACTTGATTTCTTTAAATGTCGAATTATTAGCGATCTTTATCGCAGTAAACAAAGATACTGAATTCTGACATTTAGAAAATCTATGAATCCTTATATTTTTATGAAAGAGATCGCTGTCGTTTTATTGGCATGTGTGAGCAGGCTATCTCACGATCCATCTGATGCATTGTAATAATGGCTACCCCGCCCTGCGGGCCGGAATATATGATTGCTTCGTGGTAGAAATAGTAGAGTTGGATAAACTCACGTCGACACAAGACATGATATAGTGGATCAGGATAGAAACAGATAGGAAGAATAATCAGAGAATATAATTTCTAGGGACTGATGCAGGGGCTAGCTATAGTAGCAACCTGTAACTACTGACTTTTCATAGTACTTTTCCAGAGATTATTTTCGCCACACACTATCTGGTTCTGAAGTAAGGGCACCTCCGCAGTGCTATTCGGATGGTTTGATTTATCCTTTTTCAAACAGACTTTAAAGAGTCCTTCTCGGTAGACAACGGCTTTGCTACGCTTCTCCGGTATCTCTACCATGTGGGTATCTAGCCTATCTGTTTACGTTATTAATAAATATTAAATCATTAGCTCAAGACGATTGGAATCACGTAATGTTATCCTTTGGTTATTACCGACCAAAGTATATTTCGTATAAAAGCAATTGCCTTGCTGTTAAGATGTTTTTGAAAAAAAAAAAACGTATTTGATTCAATTGTAAGTTTTTGTGTTTGTGTTAACGAGCTTTGCAAGAAATTGAAACAATACGGACGTATTACTAGAAAGAGAAAAACCATATTGTATTTCAACAGACGTGTAAAAAAGTAAGTTACTTTATCATCATCATCTTCAGTCCTTTGGTATCCGTTGCTGGGCATAGATCTACCCTTTTTATGCCATAATGTTCGATCGCTGTCATCCTCAACTCATCAGCCACTAGCTACTTTACTGGTATAAAACCTATATTCAGGCGTTTCTTAGTAACACACATAGGCTTGAACTTTAATTTCCAATAAACTGAAATACTTACCCGCTATTTAAATGGCTACGTGTGTATCAAGTTAAGTTAATAATTTAAACTTTAAATTTTTCATTTTACAATATCACAATATTTACAGTGTTAAACTTGCAATGCTATTCTATTCTTCATTATCTATATCTTTTGTAATTTCTCTCATTTCTTTATTTTTCTTTACGGTAATATCTCTCTTGATTTTCTTACATAAGGTGACTTTTAAGTTTGTCAGCCAGTTGCACCTGGGTGTTTGTTTTTCTTTTTTGTTGGACTTTGAAACTTCAGACTTATTATTTAATCTTGTCCTTAGTATTCATGACAACTTCAACTAAAATATTTTAAATGTATACAACAAAGCCTTGACATATTAATTAATTATAATTTAGTACAACCTTTTTCAATTCTTCACCGTTTTATATATTGGTTTCAATTTAGTCTTACTTTAAAATGCTAAGGAATTAAATAATTTCGACAAAAAAAATTAGACGTGCTCCCTAAAAAATATACCAAATTTTATTTCGGTTTAAAACAAACAAATCTCAACTTTATTAATAGTAAACCTGAAAATTACTTTTCAGCCATAAATATAAAACTATAAATAATATAGCTTGGAGGTTAAGCAGCGTTTTTTTATTCAGGATTTTCAGGATACGTAAATTTAATGGAATTTCCAAATATTTATTGTTATGATTAGTTTATTCAACAATGAGTATTTACTTGTAAAAATAACGTGCTTTTATTAAGTAAATATCGGTATATAATTACGTAGACTAGATATTATATTCAGCAGCAGCTTCACTGTGCCCTTAATATTGCTGATATCCATGAACTACAGTCTTCACTCACTATAGGGCATTCCATTGTGTGCCTACAATGCCATAGAACTACACGAGCTACAACAATCGACTACCAATTAGTCTATTAACCAATGCACCCATCTTATTTATTAAAGACAATCTAGAACAGGTTTTTTTTCTATTTGGCCAAGAAACCATGAAAATAAATAAAAATGAAATTATAAAAATTCTTAAAATAAAAGCTCAAATAAGTGTTACATTTGGCGAGCCATCTATTCACACACTCTATAGAAAATTACTATAAAACACAAATATGAACAATAATGAAAATATAAACAACAGCTACAAAATAAACATAAGCCAACAAAAAATTGGGCTAAAATTAAAATTACACACTTTACAAACTGACATATCAATGAGGAACCAATTCCTTTCACTACGTCTAATTAATTTAATTTAAAACAATTGCATTTCAACTGATGATCAAAACTAAACTAATATGATTCTCAACATTTACAGACATTTTGTTTGTTTGTTTAAAACACTTTTTTCGCTTTAGAAGATGATCGCATCTCTTTTATCGAAGAACGAAGACACTTTTTCTACTTGAATTCAAGCTTTTTAATAACAATAATACGCGCTTTAAGCTTTACTAAAGAGTATAGTAAATTCACAAAAAAAAAACTAGTCACAAGTGAATTCATCGTTAGATAGTTAGCTAGCTTATATACTTACTCAATTAATTCCACAGCTGAAGATGGCACTGGTCATTACTACATCGAGGTCCATTCTAGTTACCGTCACTTTGTATAAATTATATAAAAATAAGCACGTCAAAAAGTGAGATAGCTAATACTGTATTTGGTATGATAGAGAGTGACGGGTGAGGTGGCAAGGGCAGGTGTCACGGGACATCTGCTGGCCACAGACAGCACGTGGCTCAACCCTATAAACCGACCTCAGCGACTTCCATAGGGAAAAGTCGAGAAATCCCCTTTTGATCCCTTAGTAATTAAATTTTATTTTAGATTAATATTTACAAGACTATTTTTACATTGGCAATTTTATGTTAATTTTTAGCTAAAATCTTGGAATGTCAGCCAGAAGAATAGACGGATCTGAAAAATCATAAATTGAAAATCTTGATGCTCATCTGAAACATCACGAATTCAAAATACTACACTACTACTACTACTACAAAACACGACACTAAAATAAAACAAAAAGCTACCAACTTAATAATTTAAGATAAAACTATTTTACTAGACTAATAAACGGAATGAAATTTTAACAATAGAACGATAAATACCAAAACCACCAAATATACCAATGCTAGTTAATAACGAATTTTAAGAAAGATAAATAATCTCAAACGAGAACAAGGAGAAGGGAGTGATGAGCGCGTATTGATGGAAGTATCGCAATTACCTTGTCTGCCTCTTCTAAATCTTTATGGCTATCTATTAGCCTCAAGGAAATATCTTGGCTTCATTATGATTGGTGGGTGTGCTCACGGTTCTCAATTTGAAGTCTGCCCTAGCAAAATCAGTGCTCCGCTCAATCTATCGTTGGATAGGAATGGCGAACCGCTGTGAAAATCCTGAGAAAAACCCAATGCTTTCATGAACCATGGGTCATTTCGTTTTAGGGGGTTTGACCTGTAAATGCAACACGTTTTAGACACGCAGAGCGGCGGACGTTTCACTATAAACTCCTAAAACCTTCAGATTGTCAACAGCCAAGTTTATTGCTTAATGTTTTTTTATTTTTTTATTGCTTAGATGGGTGGACGAGCTCACAGCCCACCTGGTGTTAAGTGGTTACTGGAGCCCATGGACATCTACAGCGTAAATGCGCCACCCACCTTGAGATATAAGTTCTAAGATCTCAGTATAGTTACAACGGCTGCCCCACCCTTCAAACCGAAACGCATTACTGCTTCACGGCAGAAATAGACAGGGCGGTGGTACCTACCCGCGCGGACTCACAAGAGGTCCTACCACCAGTAAAGTGTACACCGTGTACCGAAATATACCTAATACAAGTGCCATTACCCCTCGATACCTTGCTTAAAACGATACCTTAATACGCATCAATACCGCCGTCCAAAACAACACTCAAGGATTTTAACTAGCACACAAATGAAAGGCTTAATTAGTTTCGAAGAAAACAAGAAACAAACTTTATTTCTGGTCAAGCGTATTATACTCGTAGACCTGCACAGGTAGGTACCACCATCCTGTATATTTCTGTCACGAAGCAGTCACGCATTCCCGTTTGAAAGCTGGGACAGCGGTACAAAGGAGATACTAAAAAGGAGAATTGACCTCATGTCTCATCATAGGTGGTGGTATACGTAACCACGGACGCCGTTAAATAGTTACCTACTTCGTTCGCATCAGATCCACCCTGAGAATCCGTTCATCCACTAACAAAACCAAAACGTATTTAAACAAAACAATAAAATTAAGAGTATAATTTCTTGTATGCTGCATGCATTAAAAGGATATTTTTTAAAACATAAGATAATACAAATCACTCTATTTAATATAATATTTTATTATTATTTAAGCTAGAACATTAATATTCTAAAAGAGCATATAAAATGAAACAAGAACAAAAACCTAATGTAACCAAGTTTTATTGATAAATTCCTTGCTCGGCGTTTTTTCTGCCATCTGAAATGATAAAATTTAAAAAAATATATTATAATATTTTTAGAACCTACTTAAACTGAAGGTAACAAAAAGCTATTTAATTTAAAAATATGATCGTAATGAAATGCGAACGTATGTATAAAGGCCGATTTCCAAAGTTAATGTTTGCAGAATATTAGTTTTTATTTTATTTTAATTCTTAGGAACTTTTATGGTGAACCATTAAAGCAAAGTGCGTTTACAATCATTAACATTATGTTATATAAACCTATGTTTACTATACGGATTCGCAAAATACGTTAATTGTTGGATTATTGCGCACAAATATTTGTCCGCCTTTATTTCGGAAAGTACACGATCGTTAGTCATTACGTGCTATTAAATCGGATGTAGTTGGATAAAATCCAATCTATATGCATGTACCATCGCTAAAGTGAATACGAAATAGTATGGCTCTTGAAAAGATCGTGTGATTTATTCGTAGTGAAAAACCTCTTGAATAAAACGTTACACGCGATCTTATGAACGGTTCAGACTATTAATTGCATTTATTTTATTGCGAGCAATCGACCGTTTAAAAATATTAGAACACGGATGCGTGGGCTGTCAATGGTATTTGAGAACTAAAAGAAAAAAGTGTACTCCGATGTTAAAACATCCAAGAATTAATTATTTTCTAAGACATAGCTGCATGACGAGGCAGTCAATCTTATATTTATCTAGATGAAACCTATTGTCGAAAATCTGATCAGATATCACATACCCATCACGGTTAAATGTAAAATGATCACATCTAGTCAAGACCTCATAAAGCGCCTTTTAAACGAACTCCGCAATGTTTCTAGAACACCGTCTCACGTTGACAGGCGATATTCACGGGCTGTGTGGTTAGTGCGAGTTTTTTAACGTTTTCGATCGCGTAAAAGCTAACTCAAATTAGTATGCAATTGGAACAGCGCCCCTAGTGCCTGACGTAGGCACGCGTTCAAACTCCATACAAATTTGAGTTAGCTTATGATCTCTATTTGCTCCAACCACTTACTCTATACACGACGAACAGTACCCGGCAAGCGGAAAAGAGTCTTAGTTGTATTGAAAAAACCTTGCGGCAAAAATGGGCGTATTACCCGTGATAGCTCACAATACAATACATAATAAGTCTACCAATTTAAAATATAAAGAGAATAAAAAATGTCTAGTTAACATTCTTTTAAAGCATCTTATCGACTTATTACAAGAGCAGCATTGTCAGCAAAAAACCTTGCAAAGGTAGGTGACCGACACGTTCTTTAAAAAAAAAAACGGAATACCTATAGTAAATTTGTTTGACAAGCGTAAATATTGGTTTCGTATACGCATCTCTTACCATGTAGGTCTCGACTAGGTATTCCCACCTGTTTATTTAGGTATTAAAAATCGACTAGTTCACTTTTAATGCTGCTGAATCGATCACAATGACCACATCTATTTTTAGTTAAGTGTTTTAATGGACAATCTCTGGGGTGGCCAGATTTTTGTAATGTATCGAAAATAATGTATTTAATCTAAACAAAAATGATGGTTTGTAACGTTGTGCGAGTCTCATAAAAACGGGGTCCCAAGGTCGATATTAAACTCGAATTTCTAATACATTAGATCTTATCAAACTCTGTCTACTAGTCCATTCGTCTCTAATTTTGTGGAAGCTGTTAGCTTTAATGCTTTTATTGAAACGTATTTTCCTAGTTCCTAGTATTCCTAGCTTTAAGTATTTATTTGAACGATTTTTAGTCATCAATTTCGATTTAATTTGCTTGACAGGTCACTGAAATAAAATTGAATTTACTTTTTTCCCCCTAGCCTGATGACCTTGAGGGGCTATATCAGCGTTACCGAACCTCACCGAGTAGGTGAGCTCACGGAGCTCAAACCGGGAGTATTGCTAGCACTGGCCCTAGCAAGAGCAGTATTTCGCAGAATCTACCACCGGATCGGAAACGCCGATGCCGAGAAAATCCGACGAGAAACTCGGTGGGCTGTGTCTATGGGTTAATTTACTAGTCGAGTCCTTCGTCGCAAGCGACGGGTTCGACGAGAACGATGACCGGTGCTTGAGGTACCTAAAAGCATCGTTAGTGGATCGGGAGATCCGAAATGACGTGGGCTTGCTTCAATGATTTGTAATAACTTGTTTTTTGCTAAAACCAAGCTTTTAACAAAAGACTTAAGTATTATCAGAAGTTAAACAGCCATACTTGTTTTGTCGGAGTTGTAGTGGACTGCTTCCAAACTTTATATCAAGTTCAAGACTACTGCTGTTTGTACCACGAGTTAAAATTTTAACTCTTAACTTAACTTAACTTTAACTTTAACCTTTCTACTGGTGGTAGGACCTCTTGTGAGTCCGCACGGGTAGGTACCACCAGCTTGCCTATTTCTGCCGTGAAACAGTAATGCCAAAAAAACACTTAACACCAGGTGGGCTGTGAGCTCGACCACCCATCAAAGCAATAAAAAAAATCTACTAATTTGAGCCATTATAGAGATTTTGAAGCTTGGTCACCGTAAAGTGAGGCACGCGACACTAGATCCCAAGACGACTTGATACCTTGAAAAGCTGACAGGTTTCCTAAATTGGATATTCGCAAACTAGAATGCAATGAGCATTGAATACAAAAGCAGCAAAAATGTCATTAAACTAGCATTTCTCTTCGACTTTTTAATTCTCAACTGGGGTTTATATGATACTTGCCAGGCGACAATTACGTTAATTACTTTCTGGGTGTTCTTTTATGCAATTACGCACTGATTATAGCAGTTCACAATAATTTAAAGACATTATTTCAATGAAGTGCTAGCAAAATTAACCTCTTGATATTGCTATTTAGATTATTAAGGCGTTTTGTTAATCTACATTAAAAGTGCGTATCAGCAAGGCTGTTTATGTTTACTATATTCATTTGCATTCACAAATTTCTTCGAGAATTTTTTTCGAGATTTAAATTCGAGAATTATCAAAATTATACTAACTTTTTACCTCAATTATTTGGTGTTAGCTCTCATGTTGCACAGAAAATGTGGTTAAATCTCGCCTAGGTAATCTATACTAATATTATAAAGCTGAAGAGTTTGTTCGTTTGTTTGAAAGCGCTAATCTCAGGAACTGTCGTCGTCGTGGCCTAAAGGATAAGACGTCCGGTGCATTCGTATGTAGCGATGCACCGGTGTTCGAATCCCGCAGGCGGGTACCAATTTTTCTAATGAAATACGTAGGTACTCAACAAATGTTCACGATTGACTTCCACGGTGAAGGAATAACATCGTGTAATAAAAACCAAACCCGCAAAATTATAATTTGCGTAATCCCTGGTGGTAGGACCTCTTGGGAGTCCGCACGGGTAGATACCACCACCCCGCCTATTTTCCGCCTTGAAGCAGTAATGCGTTTCGGTTCGAAGGGTGAGGTAGCCGTTGTAACTATACTGAGATCTTAGAACTTATATCTCGAGGTGGGTGCCAGTGGGTGGCGCACTTACGTTGTAGATGTCTATGGGCTCCAGTAACCACTTAACACCAGGTGGGCTGTGAGCTCGTCCATCCATCTAAGCAATAAAAAAAATAAAAAAACTACTGGTCCGTTTTGAAAACATAAATCAATAAATTTTGACAAATAACTTTTTGTTCTCCGGCCTCCGAAAGAATGTTATCAATCCAGCAACAAATCTACCGCTAAATTACAACATTTATTTCTTGATAACAACAATTCATTAGTAGGATAAATAAACAACTTTTTTCATTTCAAACTCAACGCTCTCTCAAAGCTAGATCGTTCGATTACGATCCGCCAGGAACGGATTCTTCAGTAGTCGGATATATTTTAATAGTCCACCATTTTTTAAATAATTGTTATTATATTACATTGTGTATTTGAATGTATATTTACAGATATATGTATGTATGTTTATGTTTATGTTTATGTGTATGTATGTGTATGTATATGTATATACTTCACTGGATTGGTACACCGCGCGTAATTCGTTTCCAAAAGATTCTTGTCCACCTGTTGGTTGTCTGGAAGAAATCGCTCTTAGCGATAAGACCGTCGATTGTAAAACTAAACTATTCGAACCGTTTGGTACTTACGAATCATTTAAAGAAAAAGTTAAAAATTTAAGTGTCTTTAACTATTCGCAATTCAGGAAAACTCTCAACTTTCTCGGAGACCAATTGTAAATTTTAACTCAAACCTTTGTAAACAATATTTTACGATACACAGCAGATCGGCTGTATACCTATCCACCAGTGACGATGACCATTTAACATGAAGTATGCCGTAAATTCGTCTACTATCAAAACCAATAATAAAATACATATTCATATTTATTACATTATTCAAAATATTATATTACCAAATATTTTTAATGTTTATTACTAAAGATAAGCTGTGAATTAATAAGTCTTCAAATTTAGATGAATATACACGATAAAACGATTTTAATTACTTACTCAATTCATTAACTAAATTCTAAACTAATAAAAAATAATTGGACGGTTCGGAACCTGAGCTGAATGCATAATAAAAATTGAATTGACAAAATCGTACCGTTTCAATGACTTCATGCTATCTCCCAATACATCGAAATCATACTTTAGATAATAAAAAATCGAGCCGTCAGCGGCTACCTTAGATAATGGGATCTACTTCCTAAATATGAATCAATGAATTCGAGATTAAATTGCTGAGGTATCTGTTATTAGTCTTTACAACCGCTGCGCCGCAGGATATACGGATTATTAAGGTATTCGGTTGAAAACATAGTTCATGTCCGTGTGCCGTGAGTACCTAATGAAAGAACTAAAACATTTATGTCTATTTATCTTTCAGGCCACAGGACGTCCTTTTTTTTGAGAAGGAAAGATTATTCGTGTCCTGGAGGCCTTTTCAGCTTAAGCGGGACAGGTGGGCGAGCACGGGCTGAGCCAGGAGGGATGGGATTAGTTAATAGCTGCTCGAGCGCCTCCGGAGAGAACTAACAACTCAAGGGCAGCAGCTTCGCGAATAAATCTACTAGCGGATCGGAATCGCGGCCCGCTGAGGAAGATCCGACGAGAAATTCAGCGGAACAGACGTCCTCTGCTGGACTGGTCTACTGGTGGTAGGACCTCTTGTGAGTCCGCGCGGCTAGGTACCACCGCCCTGCTTATTTCTGCCGTGAAGCAGTAATCCGTTTCGGTTTGAAGGGTGGGGTAGCCGTTGTAACTATACTTGAGACCTTAGAACTTATATTTCAAGGTGGGTGGCGCATTTACGTTGTAGATGTCTATGGGCTCCAGTAACCACTTCACACCAAGTGGGCTATGAGCTCGTCCATCCATCTAAGCAAAAAAAAATAAAAAATAAAAAACATAAGCCTCCCCAAAACCTCACAATAATGATCAGTTCTACGCTGCCTGCATCCAGGGGGTGCCTGCGACCTTCAACAGGTTATCAGTTCACCTTATGGAAGCCCTACCTATGCTACGTCTTCCGATGCGCGGTCAAAATTATATTTACTTTGAACAAACTTCAAAATTTTATTCACTACGAAATCACTTGTTTTATGTTTATTTAATAAGTTTAAATATGTATATACTGATAGTTAAGAAACGATGAATATCTAGCATGCGCAATTCGTTCGAAATAGTTTCACCAGTCTGGAGCACTGCAATTTATAATGTTGTACCACCACATTATGAATTGTGAAACTTTTGCGTTCCATAATTAAACAAATAGAAAATTAAATTATACGTATCTAGCTTGTAACGTTTTCCGGTGATACCGATATGAGAATCCCAGTCACCTTGAGTTATTACAATCGAACAACAAACATAGCTGTAGGGCTAAATTATCTTGTGATTTTTTTTTAAATGCTAGGTTGGTGGACGAGCTCACAGCCCACCTGGTGCTAAGTGGTTACTGGAGCCCATAGCCCATTAACGTCCGTCTGGTGTAGTGGTAAGTGACATGGTCACTACACTAGGGAGTCGCGGGTTCGAATCCCGCCAAGGGAAGATATTTGTATGATAAATATAAATGTCTTTTCCAGGGTTATGGATGTATATTAAATATATGTATGTGTATAATAAAAATCTTACATTTATTTCCGATACCTGGTACCTGTAATACAAGTTCTTTACGAACTTATCACGGGACCAGTTAACGTGGCGTGATTGTTAGTAAAAAAATAGTAAAAAATATAGACATTTACGACGTAAATGCGCCACCCACCTTGAGATATAAGTTTTAAGGTCTCAAGTATAGTTACAACGGCTGCCCCACCCTTCAAACCGAAACGCATTACTGCTTCACGGCAGAAATAGGCAGGGTGGTGGTACCCACCCGCGCGGACCCACAAGAGGTCCTACCACCAGTAAGAATGAACGAATCAATCAATCAATCAATCAATGAATCAATGTACGGGTATGTCTTTGTTATTTGTTTTACCATTTTAAGTAATCATATCCTCTACCGTGCTATGTTAATTTAGATCATGATTAAGTTTGTTTTTTCCAGGGTCAACGCCTATGTCTTGAGATGGGCAGTGTCATTTTCGTTGAGGTGTGACTGAACTCTGATGACCTCTGTCTTCCGTCGACCTGTTGAGGCTGGTTACAAACGAAACATCTAGGTCTTTCTAGAAAAACAGACGAGCCATCGCCTGTCTGACGATATCCGCTAATAACGATTGCAAAACGATTTCATATTTAATTATTTACAAGTTTATTTTTAATAAAAATATTAAATTTTAGCACTTGTTTATTAATTCGTCCATAAACGATCGCAATTAGATCTCATTTGAATTTAGTAGTTGACGCAATTCATAACAAAAAAACACAGATACATATTTCATAACTGTCATTACATTGGGCCGGCGTGAGAGAGAAATAAAAAGAGATTTCTCACTCCTCCTTGATCATCATATTATTATATTATATTCTTATAAATCGTACTATACTCGTATATAGTTGAGCAAAAATAAACTCTTACTTATATTGTATAATATAGACATAAGATAAAGCTATTCCCCATGGTGTTCCACTTTAAATTATAATAAAATACGAAAACATGTTGAAATTAGCATCTGGGACATCGTTTCATAAACTTTGCTAAGTCACACCAAGTTGAGCCTCTTCAATCAATTAATATTATTTAATGATTTGAAATCATGTATTACCAAACAATTTTATTCGGATACCGGTTATATGAATAAAATTACAACTTAAAAATCGGAGGCATATATTGGTCATAAAATATATTTATTTTATTTGATCGGCCTAAATGATGAAACTATTCAGATTTAATTCAAATCGAATTCTCTATTTATTTAAATGATACTGTAAGCTATTTCGAACTATTAAAAAAATACAATTCAAAAATAATTATGGTATACCCAATTTCTGTATGATATACGATACCAAGTATTTTGCTAATCTGATTATTAGTGTCAATACTCTATCACGTTTCTTATTTTTTTACGAATAGGTACTATTTCTTCTTCTCTAATACCATTTTTTGCTTCAATTTATTCATTTCCGAATTAAGGCCTCCCACATTTTAAGCTACATAGAGCATCCTGATACCTGGCATTGGGTACAGCATTTTATAAGTGATTTAAAATTTAATAATATTTGAAGGGAAACCAGAGTTTTTTTTATTAATATAAAAAAAAGAAATATACAGTTATCCGTCATCCGTAACCACGTAAGCTGCAAAATATTCGGAGCGTCAGAAATAGTAAATAAAAAATAAAATAGTTTCGATTATTTGTTTTTTTATTTAGGAACTGTGTACCGTTAGCTGTAAAATAACGTTTATTCGCGAGTCTACCGAATTTAGTTCGTTGCTTTGTTTTGTTCTGCAATAAAGGTTTTTTTTAATATATTTATTTACTTTCTTTATTTTAGAAATTTATAATAATTCGCGACATAGTAATTCGGGACGTAGCGGTATCCACTTAGCCGTAACGCTTATGATATCACGCCATTCGCTCCAGACTTAACGGTGACATTTTTAACATTATTTTGCCCAACCACATACTACATTCTGTCAAAAAATCTATCCGTGCTCAAATTACAAAATTCTTGCCTATTGCTGCTAGAATACAATCGACTACTCCAATTATACTGCATTAATAGTCCTTATGCATTGAAATAATTAAGATTAAGACTTCGACCACATAGTCCAAGGAACAGGAATATTCGCGTTGTATAGTCAATCAGCTCTCGACCAATATACTCCATTCCAAATATTTAAGCTGACCTCATAAGAGGCGACAGTCACATTGGGGTATCTATAAGAATACCTCTGAATACCTGAATACCTCTGAATACCCCTGAATACCTCTTCCTTCTCGCGTCGTTTCCTCACTACTGAGGGTCACCACCATGGTATTTAGACAGGATTTTATTCTTTGTAATGTCTCTCCAGCGTTTCCGATCATTAGCTGTGTGAAGGGCTTCGTGAAATGGGATCTCTAGTGTGGTGCGGATCTGATCGAACCTCCTTGTCGGTTACAATAACAATAACAACATATATTCCTTCTAGCTAAAATCATGTAACAACAGTAATACTACTAACTTAGTTAAAACATATACAATAATATGCAGCCGATATATATCTCAGGTGAGCGGTTTCTCTATAGATTATCATTTTTCGTTGATCGTTGTAGTTCAGCGAAGAAGATTTTATGATAATCCCAATGCGTCAAAGCTTGGCCTTGTCACCGCTAGCCTGAAAACTATACAGGCTAAAAATACCCAGATATATAGATTTACTTAAGACAAAAGTAATTATTTAAAAAAAAAACGTAAAACTCCAGTACAATCCTAAACCATGACCGCGCATTCGATTCACGCAGTTTTTACCGTTTACTAATCACGAATCAACGATTTAATCGAGTGATCACAAAACATAAACATCTGATTAGCGGGAAGCAGATGTCCGACTTAATGAGAACAGCGTTTTTGTGAGCTGTCCGAATTAGTACATTATTTTGTCAAAAATAAATACAAATGTCAATAGTTCATTTTTTATTCTTTTCTACACAATTGAGATTATTCGAAATGTTTTTAATATTCATAGGCCAGCGGATGAAAGGAGATTACGTGCAGCAGAGATGAGAATGTTGCGGTGGATGTGTGAAGTAACGAGAATGGATAGAATACGGAATGAATATATTAGAGGAAGTCTGAAAGTGGCACCTGTGACAGAGAAGTTGAGAAGTGCGCGTCTGGGATGGTATGGACATGTAATGGGACGAAATGAAATGAGGTTGGTAAGAGAGTGTTATCTATGAATTTGGAAGGATATAGAGAAAGAGGTAGACCTAAGAAGAAATGGATGGATTGCGTGAAAGACGATATGTGTAAGAGGGGAGTGAGCGAAGAAATGGTATATGATAGAGGAGTATGGAAGGAGAAAACATGTTGCGCCGACCCCAGGTGACTGGGAGTAGAGCAGGAGAATGATGATGATGATGATGAGGCTAACAGTCTCAACATGCAACATAGGTAGATACCATTATGTAATTTAATTTTTTTTCGCGTAGCACTCATACGATCCAGATTGATTGGTGATACAGTTATTATACAGTACAATTGGGATTTCGACCTCATGATACAAGATAGGGGACGGCATTCAGGTCGTGTTGTTTAAAAGGGTAACCGCTTCACATCGGGTGAGTCGAAAAGCACCCGTCTAAGCAATAAAAAACTTTACATACTTTCATTTTTGTATATCGTTACGCACTCTAGTTGACTTGTGAAAAACCATGAAAACCTGTTATCGTCGCATGAAACTGGTTTCGGCTTTAACGAAACACGGCCTTTTTTAAGCGTCACGTGGCCTTCGTTTTGGGCGATCATAATCGAAATATGTATTTTACAGAGCATTCCATCGAATTTTATTTGAAGAGCTTATATTATGAGAATTTTAAGTTTAATAATGATACGTGTAATTAATGACGCAACCTCTACATAGATATAACAAAAGTATATGTCCTTAAGTTTGTTTGATGAAAGAAACGATGCTCAATAACTTTTATTGAATCGTTATAATTATTTATTTATATTACAAACTAAACAAGGCTTTATGAAGACAACAAAACAGAACGCAGCAGCAGAAAATCGAGCAATTTATTATTATCAATCAATAATGCCGTCATCAATGGTAAAACTTTTGACATGAATATTAAAAAACAAGGACTTTATTCATGAAGAACTTATTGATTTCACAAAAACTATAAAATATTGTGAAGGGCGGAAATAAAACAACGACAGTAAAAATCGAGACTAAGCTTTATGATTAGATTGGGCTATTTCTACGACTTGTGAAAACTGAAGAAAATTCTATAATTGCGTTCGTTTTAAATCGTTTTCGAATAGAAGTTTGATATGAGAGAGGTGTTTACGTGCACTGGACGTAGATCTTGTTCGACGCCCGCATGAGAGCTATTATCATCTTGCCTATTTCTCCAACTAAGTGACTGCTACGTCTGCTCCAAAACTATTCCAGCTTGATATACCAAAAAACTTTAGTATAATATGTGTAATGCAGAATGAAATAGATTTCTTTAGACTTCCGTAACTACTTAATACCAAATGTAAGCCATACAAATTGTGAAGAGAATTTTTAATTTCACTTCATAATTATTATTTTTATTGCTTATATGAGTGGATAATCTCACAGCCCACCTGATGCTAAGTGGTTACTGGAGCCCATAGACATCTACAACGTAAATGCGCCACCCACCTTGAGATATAAGTTCTAAGGTCACAAGTATAGTTACAACGGTTGCCCCACCCTTCAAACCGAAACGCATTACTGCTTCACGGCAGAAATAGGCAGGGTGGTGGTACCTACCCGTGCGGACTCACAAGACGTCCTACCACCAATAATACGAGTACTACCACCAGTAGTACGAAATGCATTTTTTTTTTGCGTAAATCGTAATCCAGTTAGAAATTCCACGTAAATTAGAAAACGACTAACGGCTTAACTATTCACCTCGCGCGTTCCTGTACTACTAATACGCATTAAACTAATTTGCATCTTACATAATACCACATACGAAATCACACAAATCGACGCTTTAATACCCAAATTGGTTTCCGTGTGAGCACACGTTACGAATTAACCGAACTCATTTCATCTGTGAACCACTAATTTCCTATATCAAAGTGCACTCACTCAATACGTCTAATTCGCGTAATTCAAACTAAGTTGCAACGCATGCGTATTTCAGAATTACCATGAATCTCGTAAAATGTATTTCACTACATTCAACGACTATTTTATTCTTTTTTTTTTTTTTTTTATATATTCGGAAAGCTAAGTTGCATAAACATAAAATTTATAGTTATATGTGCTCTGAACGATTTGGCTGCTTTTTTTTGTTGGGGTATTATAAAATATTTAAAAAAAGAAATTGGTATTCTAAAAATACTAGTTCAGTAGCTTTTGGAACAGTTAATCAAGACAGTCTGATTTGGTGGTTATTCGCGATAAACTACTAATTCAAATTGACATTTTTATCAATGTTTTTACATAGCACGCAATGAAATTAAACCGCCAACATTAATTTTTACACGAAGTCTCTAATTCACACCGCAAACATATTAGTCAACGTCATTACAAAGACTTCTGCTGAATAGCACAGAGCGGCTTGAGATAATTTTTAAACACCCACTGACAATGTTAATCCCATATTGCTTTAGACACTGTCGCGTCCAGTTGCAAAATACTCGACGATAGTATTTTTAAATGCAATGACGCAATCGTCACTGTGTCTGTGTTTGTGAATTACAATTACCGTACAGATTTTAACGATAAACGTATGTAACAAAAAGGATGTTTTTTTTATTACTACTGAGCTCATTTACAGTCTTATAAATTTTCGAATGGTTTCGCTAAGGAAGACACGAAATTCTCCTGGATCTTGGTACGGTAGCATTGAAGCAATCGCTAAAGAAAACTTGAGTTTTAGTTGTCATCTCTCAATATTGTTGTATCTATGGTTGCTATATAACTACAGGACAAAAATCCGTTTATTATGGTTCAGTATTCACTTTGCGATTCCAGGAACAAATCTCAAGGATTAAAGGTTTAGTTATGTTTAACTTTTAATCACTTAAAGTTGCAAATATATGCGTACTTTGAAATCCGATCATGAATATTAATTAAAAAATAGATACAATAAAGAAATATATCGTTCGTTGATATTAATTTTATGTCCACGAAATATATTATTATTTATACAGATTTAATTTTGTCACCGTAGAAATACGAGAGTTACTTGACGCAATCTCAAGCCTACCGTTTTGACCTTACTTTCCAAACATATATATAGATAAAAAGCGACCATGGACTGCTTTCCGGAACACAGGCCTTACTCTACAGTTCAACAATGAGTGCGTATGCCAATTAATGCAACATACCCTAAGGCGCTCCTTATACATCGGTTACGTTGAAACAATTTCAAATTTTACCATGATTGACAAACTCTTTCATGATTTCAGTATATTTCCGTGTATTCAAAATCACTACAAGTGACTTCTACATTTCTTTTTACCACCTCAGAGGAGCTCACAAGCTTACCGATGCCCAACCGATGCTAAGCCGTTACAATCCATTGCTGACCTCGAGATACAAAAATAAACACTCTCTTAGTAAAATGACTTTACGGTAGGCAACAATTCAGCTCTGCCCCTGGCATTCCTGACGTACGGACGTCAGCAAACACTCACCATCAGCTGGGCCGTATACTCGTGTATCTAAAAGGGCAATGAAAAAAACTCTTCAAGACAACACGCAAGCTTGTTAGCCACACGTACAAAATATGAAGATAGAAAAAAATGTAGAAAGTATGTGGTTCTGAATCATTTAAAGGAGCTACCAATATTTATAATACTCAAGTACTCAATAACAAAAACTCAACGCCTAAAAAAATGATTTATTAGCATTTTTACAACATTTTACCCACAGTTCAATGAATGCAATTAAGTAAACGCACTGCAGACGTAACCAAGCCACACCTTTGAGGCTGGTCTACACGAAATGAAAGACGTATTACCTATATTGTAATAAAAAATCAACATTATCAATCATACCTTCACAAACAGGTTTGATAGTTGTAAAATATTGGAACTTATATATTTTAGGAGTAGTAAACTCCCTCTTCTCTATCAAGAAACTAAAAAACCCGAGATTTCCAGATATCTTTATTGCCACACACCTACCATTAGTCTTTGGAATGAGTTCGCCTCCACGGTGTTTCCCGAGCGCTATGACATGTCCTTCTTCAAATGAGGCTTGTGGAGAGTACTTAACGTTAGGCATCGGCTTGGCTCTACCCCTGGCATTGCTGACGTCCATGGGCGACGGTAACCACTCACCAACAGGGGGGCCGTATGCTCACCTGCCTACAAAGGCAATAAAAATATTAAACATATTAGAGGGTGAACGCTTCAGTAATTCATTATGAACGTTAAAGGTTGTAATCTGAAATATAGATTACCATTTCCCTATACAACGGCTCTAAGTTTAGATTTTCAGGCATTCCGATAGAGGCACCCGTCACGTGCGGACGTGCTCATCGACCACTCGATTGCCCGGCCTTTGTTCGCCCGGCTTTTGTTAGCCCGGCCATTGTTCGCGCAGCCTGTGTTCGTGGTACATCTGCCGACCAAGTGTTTTTTCTGGAAGTTTTTAATTGTTTTGTTTCTTTTTGTTATTTCTGTGTTCGTGGTACATCTGCCGACAAACTGTCTTCCTGGAAGTGTTTAATTGTTTTGTTTCTTTTTGTTATTTCCGTTTTGTTGTGTTTTTTTCTTTGTCCTGTAGTAATCGTGCCGCATCGCCACCTGTGTTCAATTGAACCGCTCAGGTCCGAGAATTTGGGGCCTCGCCGCAAGGCGAGTGTTTTCTAAGACCCAGGGTAGCCCAACCTGGGCACGTAGCCATCATGGACGCTGTATTTGCGGAATTTCTCCGGCTTCGCTACCCAAAGCTCACTTCCGAGTTTCAGGCCTTCAAGGCCGATCACACCGCGAGCCCTCTTGTGGACTGCGCCGAGCTCGCTGCTCCTGCGTCGCCTGTACCTGCGTGCAAAGCTTCTGCATCGAGCACCGCAGCCTCCGTCGTGCCTGCCGTTCCCGCGTCGCCTATACTGGCGAGTAAAACTGCTGCGTCGTCCGCCGTGGTCACCGTTCCAGCAGCGCGATCATCCGCGGCCTCCGTCGCACCCTCCAAAACACCGACTCGTAGGTCACCTGCGCCCGCCTCCTCGTCCTCCGACTCTGACTCGGAGATGGAGGTCGACCTCGCCCCCGCCTCATCGACGGATGGATTCACCCTGGTGCAAAAGGGTAAGAAGCGTGCCGCGGAGTCTCGAGCTCCCGCGGCCGCTAAAATTAGCAAAGCCGCGAACGCGTCGCGCCCCCGCCCTCAGACTCCCGTTGCGCCTCCAGCCCGTGCCACTCCGTCGCCGCGTCCGGTGGCACAAAATAAAACCCAGACCCCTCCCCCGGTAATCCTTCAAGAGAAGGCAGCTTGGGAACGAGTTTCCCTGGCCCTTAAGGCCAAAAATATCAATTTCACGAATGCCCGTAACCTCGCGAACGGCATTCAAATTAAGGTTCGAACACCCGACGACCATAGGGCCCTCTCTTCTTACCTCCGTAAGGAGCGTATAAGTTTCCACACGTATACGCTCCAGGAGGAGCGCGAACTCCGTGCCGTTATACGTGGCATCCCTAAAGAGTTGGATGCCGAGCTCGTTAAGGCCGACCTTCTCGAACAAGGCCTACCGGTTAACTCCGTACACCGCATGCATACAGGCCGCGGAAGGGAGCCGTATAATATGGTTCTCGTCGCCCTCCAGCCTACCCCCGAGGGTAAGCAAATATTCAACATTCGAACGGTCTGTAGCCTTTCCGGAATCGCAGTCGAAACCCACACAAGAAAGGCACACCTAGCCAGTGCCATAACTGCCAATTATACGGGCATTCTTCCCGTAACTGTCACGCGCGCCCCCGATGCGTCAAGTGCTTAGGCGATCACGCCACGGCCCTATGCACTCGCGATCAAAAAACCGCGACGGAACCGCCTAGCTGCGTCCTGTGTCGAACACAGGGTCACCCCGCAAATTACCGCGGATGCCCCCGAGCCCCTAAAATAAATCGACGCGTCGCCCGCCAAAACCGCCTCCGAGCTTCCGGCCCAGACATCAAAGCCTCGGCACCTTCTGTGTCGCAGGCTAAGCCAGCGTTCGTTTCGGCGCCGGTGCCCAGTGTCTCGGCCTGGGCGAAACCGCTGCCGTACACGAACACGGCTACAACTCCCTCCTCCGCGATTCGTCCCGCCCCCGCGACTCGTCCCTCTCCCGCGACTTGCCCTCCGACCGCGTCCGACAATCTCGCTTTAGCGATCGACTTCTTTCAGTCGATCAACTTTGAGCGCGTTAACGCTTTGGGCGACGCCATTCGCGCTGCCTCCACTGCACAACACTTTATCGCCGTTGTGCAAGAATACGCCGACGTATACGCGTCATTAAATACGTACGTCCTCCCCTCACTCCGCCGGTAATCAATGGCGTATATAAGTAGAATAAAGCCCCTATCCGTAACGATAGGATTTTTTAACGCTTACGGTCTCGCAAATCAACGTGATCAGGTTTCTGACTTTTTGCGTGACCATCAAATTGATATCTTTTTAGTGCAGGAGACCCTACTTAAGCCCGCGCGCCGTGACCCTAAAATCGCGAACTATAACATGGTCAGGAACGACAGGCTCTCTGCTCGTGGTGGTGGTACCGTCATTTACTATAGAAGAGCCCTGCATTGCGTCCCGCTCGATCCTCCCGCGCTCGCTAATATCGAAGCATCAGTGTGCCGAATCTCACTGACGGGACACGCGCCGATCGTTATCGCGTCCGTTTATCTTCCACCGGATAAGATCGTTCTAAACAGTGATATCGAGGCGCTGCTCGGCATGGGGAGCTCTGTCATTCTGGCGGGCGACCTAAATTGTAAACACATCAGGTGGAACTCACACACTACAACCCCGAATGGCAGGCGGCTTGACACGTTAGTCGATGATCTCGCCTTCGATATCGTCGGTCCGCTAACCCCGACTCACTACCCGCTAAATATCGCGCATCGCCCGGATATACTCGACATAGCGTTATTAAAAAACGTAACTCTGCGCTTAGACTCGATCGAAGTAGTTTCAGAGTTAGATTCAGACCACCGTCCCGTCGTTATGAAGCTCGGTCGCGCTCCCGATTCCGTTCCCGTCACGAGGACTGTGGTGGATTGGCACACGCTGGGCATCAGCCTGGCTGAATCTGATCCACCATCGCTCCCGTTTAACCCAGACTCTACCCCGTCTCCTCAGGATACCGCTGAAGCCATAGACATCTTAACGTCACACATCACCTCGACATTAGATAGGTCATCGAAACAAGTTGTAGCGGAGGACTTCCTTCACCGCTTCAAATTGTCCGACGATATTAGGGAACTCCTTAGAGCTAAGAACGCCTCGATACGCGCCTACGACAGGTATCCTACCGCGGAAAATCGTATTCGAATGCGTGCCCTACAACGCGACGTAAAGTCTCGCATCGCCGAAGTCCGAGATGCCAGATGGTCTGATTTCTTAGAAAGACTCGCGCCCTCTCAAAGGCTTAGCTCGTACTCTCAAATCGGATACGGTAGTAACTATGCCCCCCCTCGTAGGCCCCTCAGGCCGACTCGCGGCGTTCGATGATGATGAAAAAGCAGAGCTGCTGGCCGATACATTGCAAACCCAGTGCACGCCCAGCACTCAATCCGTGGACCCTGTTCATGTAGAATTTGTAGACAGTGAGGTAGAACGCAGAGTCTCCTTGCCACCCTCGGACGCGTTACCACCCGTCACCCCGATGGAAGTTAAAGACTTGATCAAAGACCTACGTCCTCGCAAGGCTCCCGGTTCCGACGGTATATCCAACCGCGTTATTAAACTTCTACCCGTCCAACTCATCGTGATGTTGGCATCTATTTTCAATGCCGCTATGGCGAACTGTATCTTTCCCGCGGTGTGGAAAGAAGCGGACGTTATCGGCATACATAAACCCGGTAAACCAAAAAATCATCCGACGAGCTACCGCCCGATTAGCCTCCTCATGTCTCTAGGCAAACTGTATGAGCGTCTGCTCTACAAACGCCTCAGAGACTTCGTCTCATCCAAGGGCATTCTCATCGATGAACAATTCGGATTCCGTACAAATCACTCATGCGTTCAACAGGTGCACCGCCTCACGGAGCACATTCTTGTTGGGCTTAATCGACCAAAACCGTTATACACGGGAGCTCTCTTCTTCGACGTCGCAAAAGCGTTCGACAAAGTCTGGCACAACGGTTTGATTTTCAAACTATTCAACATGGGCGTGCCGGATAGTCTCGTGCTCATCATACGGGACTTCTTGTCGAACCGCTCTTTTCGATATCGAGTCGAGGGAACCCGCTCCTCCCCACGACCTCTCACAGCTGGAGTCCCGCAAGGCTCTGTCCTCTCACCCCTCCTATTTAGCTTATTCGTTAACGATATTCCCCGGTCGCCGCCGACCCATTTAGCTTTATTCGCCGACGACACGACTGTTTACTATTCCAGTAGAAACAAGTCCCTAATCGCGAAGAAGCTTCAGAGCGCAGCCCTAGCCCTAGGACAGTGGTTCCGAAAATGGCGCATAGACATCAACCCAGCGAAAAGTACTGCGGTGCTATTTCAGAGGGGAAGCTCCACACGGATTTCCTCCCGTATTAGGAGGAGGAATCTCACACCCCCGATTACTCTCTTTAGTCAATCCATACCCTGGGCCAGGAAGGTCAAGTACCTGGGCGTTACCCTGGATGCATCGATGACATTCCGCCCGCATATAAAATCAGTCCGTGACCGTGCCGCGTTTATTCTCGGTAGACTCTACCCCATGATCTGTAAGCGGAGTAAAATGTCCCTTCGGAACAAGGTGACACTTTACAAAACTTGCATAAGGCCCGTCATGACTTACGCGAGTGTGGTGTTTGCTCACGCGGCCCGCACACACATACACACCCTTCAATCTCTACAATCCCGCTTTTGCAGGTTAGCCGTCGAAGCTCCGTGGTTCGTGAGGAACGTTGACCTACACGACGACCTGGGCCTCGAATCTATCCAGAAATACATGAAGTCAGCGTCGGAACGGTACTTCGATAAGGCTATGCGTCATGATAATCGCCTTATCGTAGCCGCCGCTGACTACTCCCCGAATCCTGATCATGCAGGAGCCAGTCACCGTCGACGCCCTAGACACGTCCTTACGGATCCCTCAGATCCAATAACCTTTGCACTAGACGTCTTCAGCTCTAGGAGCAGGCTTAGGGAACTCGGTAACCGTACTCGTCGAACTCGACAAAGAGTTCGCCGTGCAACCTAACCCATGAATCAGCTCGCTGAGTTTCTCGCCGGATCTTCTCAGCGGGTCGCGATTCCGATCCGGTAGTAGATTCATTCGCGAAGCAGCTGCTCTTGAGCTGTTAGGTCTCCTTCGGAGGCGCTCGGGTAGCTGTTAGCAAATCCCACCCCTCCTGGCTGAGCCTTTGCTCGCCCACCTGTCCTGGTGAAACTGGAAAGGCCTCCGGGCCACCAGTAATCCTTCAATCATAAAAAAAAAAAAAAAAAAAAAAAAAAGATTTTCAGGCATACGATAAACATTTACAAATTAGACATAAATAAGTGCAAATCGAAAGCCAATTACTTTTTGTACAAAGAAACCATCCAAGCGATCCAGAACCATCCCATAGACACAGCCCACTGAGTTTCTCGCCGGATCTTCTCAGTGGGTCGTGTTTCCGATCCGGTGGTAGATTCTGCGGGCCCATTTTACTGAGATTATAATATTTCATCCCATATCATCTCATTTCATTTTATTTAATTTATCCCAGTTGATTAATATCTCAACTTAATAATCTTCATTACATTTCATTTCACTCCATATTATCATTTTTCATAAAAATTAAAATTAAAATAAGACATGACCTAAAGGTCTTAGTTACCAAGTCATAAAATCCCTTAAAAAACATCTCGCTAGGGCTAGTGTTAGCAGTGCCTCCCGGTTAGAGCCCCGAGAGCTCACCTACACGTCAGAGTTACGCTGACAGACTCTTAAGGCTATAAGATTATGTAGGAAAAAAAAACAGAACCAAGACCTCGGGTAAAGCCACCAAGGTTACTAACCTAAAAATTGTAACTAAGAACTGGCTGACCCCGCCTGTCACCACTAATATAATTAAAGCCTATAACCAAAAACTAACACGTTTAGCCAAGTCGTTTTATTACATTCCAATCCATTGTAAAACTTAACCAGACCTAAGTTAGCACGTGTGCGAGACGAGTTTAACGACTTCACTGTTTATGGCTAGTTCACGTGTCGCACATAACTCTTCGTGTGTGACGTCGGAATAATTATCTATGACCAGTTTGCGTTTCAATGGCATCTTCAAATGCTGAAAATATAATTAAAACTCAAATAGTTTAGGAATGCCAACTCAATTAATCGTCGTCGCTAGTTTTGGGAAAATATGGCTGTGATTGCACCCATGAAATTTCTTATACCGAGCCTATTGATTTTCTTGGTCGACCGACGTTCTGTTTTTATTTATTTACTAGCGACCCGCCCTCGCTTCGCTTCGGAAACATTACAACCCACACGAAACAAAAAAAAAAAAAAAAAAGTAGCCTATGTTCATCAGGGACAATGTCGGCTACTAATGGAAAAAGAATTTTTCAAATCGGTCCAGTAATTTCGCAGCCTATTCGAAACAAACAAACAAACAAATCTTTCCTCTTTATAATATTAGTATAGATAAAAAATCATTTCCAACTTCAGTAGGATAAACTCCAACACCTACATCAAATATGTACCGACTTCATTTCTTTTCATTCTTTCATCTTTTCTACTCATGTCTACATATATTACATTAATTCTCCATTTTATTCTTCACAATTTTAACACTTCGATAAATTTACGTGATTTTAAATATTTGTTTCTAGGCTCTTTTTTTTCATTTACATGTACTGTTTTTCATATTTCCGTCATACACACAGGTCAAAAATCAAACATGTTCTTGAGGTTTCGATTCTTTTTTAACCGAAGCGTATTAAGCAGTACGTCTAGATCATAATTATGAAGACGTTGTCGTTGCCTAAAGTATAAGACGCTTAGTGTAATCGTATTGAGCAGCCACACCTGTGTTCAAATCCCGCAGACAGACACCACTTTTTTTTATTGAAATACGTATTTGATCATGTATTACGAATGTGTTCACGAATGGGTTCGACGATGCAGATCTAAACTTCAATAAAACCCGCAATAATATTAATTTGCGTAATCACTCTGCTTGTTTCTGCGGCGAAGGAGTAACGCGTTCCGGTTCATTTTTGTTTGCAACGACTTTAAAAGTCGATGACTTGTCATTTAGCTTCGAATGAATTACAAATCTTTTTAAGACAATAAACGTTCGAAGAACCGGAAAATGGTAACTCAAAAATGTTGTTTTTTTAGTTCTTTTAATGGTAAAAACGTGACGAAATGTGACGCACATATCACGTGAGAATATACTACAGTTAAATATAATGTACTGCTTAATAATATACATAATAATATACATTTTCGTTTTGGCATTAGCACACAATTGATTTTTATTGATGACATGTAATGTATATGGATTTATGTACATTTCACACAATCTGCAGTGACGATGTGACTTGAAATCAAAGAGTTCGGTAAACAAAAGAAGAATTAACGAAAAATGTAATTGTAATTCATAATGCACTAAAGAGGTTTTGGGATTTAATTGAACAACTTCTTTGTACGATTCATAATGCCTATAATTTGTATTAATTTTGAAAATATCTCGGACATCTTGCTTGCTTTTGACGAATATCTAATGTTACTAATGACTGTTCGGAGCAACAAATTATTCTGTGCCCTCTGCATTCCAGCTTTCAGCAAAACATATTCGGTTTTCACTGGTGGTACGAAGTATTGTGGATTCGATTGGGTAGGTACGTAAAGCAGTAATCCGTTTCGGTTTGAAAGGTGGGCCAGCCATCGCACTCTAAAAACGGAGACCTTAAAACTTATGAAGGGAGGCGGCACTTACTTTATAGATGTCTATAGATAGGCTCCGGTAACCACTTAACAACAGGTGGGCCGTGATCTCGTTCACCCGTCTAAGCAAGAACTTGAATTTAAGTAAAAAAGTATGTATACCACCTCGACTACGTTCATGAAATCAAATCCAAAAAAACTGAATTGTAACGATATCGATCATAGAATTAGAATATTTGAGTATTCAAAAGTGTACGGTTTTTATGTAAAAAAGTTTACGGCTTATGTGTACGGTTAAACTATGTACCTACAAAAAGTTTGAATCACACGAACGGCATTTTCGAGATAAGTTTACAATAAACACTAGGTATTTCCGAACGACAACATTCACCCGTAGGCCTGCCGAGGAATATGACTCGCTCCGTTAAAGATGTCTTTTTTATTGATCACTCGGTATATAGGTTTTTTTTTTATAACAGCTAAGAGGCAAACGAGAAAGACGGGTCACCTGATGTTAAGTGATTCACCGCCGCCCACGGTCACCAGCGACGCCAGTGCGTTGCCTACCCTTCAGGTAAGAATATGCTCTTTTCTTGAATAACCCAATGTCGCAGTTGTTGGGGAAGACCGCTGATGGCAACGAATTCCAGAGATTTACTGTGCGTGGCAGAAAACTGTTTTTGAAACGCATTGTAGTGGAACGTCAACCATCCAGATGGTGCGGATGATAGTTCCGGCGAGACGATCGGTTCAAAAATATATTCACAGACTCAATTAAATAATCATGACTTTACTACCGAGTCGAAATGGAGTTTCATAATCTGACCTGCTCTGTTACAGATGTCTTTTTTATTGTTCACTCGGCATATATTCATAGACTTTATTAAATAATCATGACTTTACTACTGAGTCGAAATGGAGTTTCATAATCGAGAGTCGACACCTGATATTCAGACCTTTCTTTATTCCATACTAGCGACCCGCCCTCGCTTCGCTTCGGAAACTGTAATTTATTATTGATTTCTCCACTATTTAACACTTTAACAGTCCCTATACAAGCGTTCCGAAACACGCCATATGTCCAAGTGTGATTATATATTTTTTGGCCATTATTAGATGTCCACCTATCGGCTGATGCATTAAAAGTAACAAAATATGGTCGTTGACCCCGGATATACCCGTGTACAGCGGGCGGTACACGGACTTATGAATTAAATTACCGGGTACCTTTAACGTGTACCACAGGCTCATGAGTGTTCCAGTAGACGTATGTATGGTTAGTTTATTACCATATCGATGGTACACTTCCGCGGCAGACTACTTTTCCGCCAATACATACCCTCAAACACATAAATATAACATGAAGATCTATAAACTATGGTCTGCAGAACACTTGGTGATACCAAATTTACAATGGTCAAAATGTGCAAGTTTTTGGTTTGGATACCTCCGGAAGTATAGTAGTAACATTGGCAGAAGGTTTACTTGATGAAGGTCGCTGCATGATAACTGACAACTACTACACGAGCGACCCTTTGACAGAATTTATGCTTTCTCGCAATACAGACCTCTGTGGCACAGTCAATAAAAAGAGAAAAGGTTTACCGAAAGAGAGAAGGAGAGAAAAGCATTCTAGCAGCACATGAAACGTTCAAGTTCAAGTTACGCCGCTGAGAAAGACACATTTTTTAGAGTTTTTGGGCAAGAAAGAATCTCGATTCATCGGAAGACGATGCGCGGGATGCTGCCAAAACCTTCTTGATGAAGGTCGACTTGCTCCATATGCACAGGCCAAAGCCAAAAGGGTATCAACGCAATGTAAAATTTGCAAAAAAGCATATTGCGTTGTTTGTTTTTCTAAACTTTTAGTTCACCAATTCAAATTTGTATCTTTTTTCTAAGTTTTTTTATGTCGTGGCTATACTAAGAATTTAAAAAAAATATGACATGTTTTCGACTTTTTCCATTTATTAGATCCTTGGCCACAAGTCCACAAAGAAAACACTAACTAATTTGACAAGTCCGTGGATCTAGGCCCCGTAGAGAAACACATCGGCTCATGTACCTCATACGGTACACGAACTCGGCGGAACCGCTCACCGTGTACCACATACGTAACACCGGACTGTTAACGTGTTAATAGATGTTATTATACATATAAACCCTCCTCTTCAATCACTCTATCTATTAAAAAAAACCACATCAAAATCCGTTGCGTAGTTTTAAAGATTTAAGCATACATAGGGACATATATAGGGACAGAGAAAGCGACTTTATTTTATACTAGGTAGTGATAACATAATTTGCACAACAAATCCTTTCAGTTCAGTACTGTGATGTATAGAGTACATCTTAAAATTCACGATTTGTTACTACGACGTCCAAAGTGGTGCACATCTAATCTATGCAGCACATTGGATGACCTCTTCTCGGAAATTTTTGGCGGGAACGTGAGGAGTGAAGTTGTGTGATCTGTTTTATTTTGTCTATTTAGTATTTCTTCAGGTTTAAATGTGTAATAACGGTGGTTTATTAACTGTTTAATATCTGTGAAAGTGCACAAATGTGGGAAAATGAAACAAAGCCGCTGGTCGTAACTTCTCGGGATCCTCCAAAAAGTCCACTGAAAAAATCTTAGTGAATGACCACTATTTTACTGAGATTATATTTCATCCCATTTAATTTCATCCCAGTTGATTAATGTCTCAAATTAATCATCTTCATTTCATTTCACTCCATATTATCATTTTTTATAAAAATAAGAATATAAATTAAAATAAGATATGACTTAAAGGTCTTAGTTAACAGATCATAAAATCCCATAAAAAAAAACCTCTTCTCGATCTAAAGTACTGAATAAAAATAGCACTCGCTGTAAGGTACATACAAGCTAAATTAGATTATAGTTGTTATCCGTGACCTAAGTTTTGTTTGTTTATCCGTGACCACATTGTTTATGCGTTTCACTGGAACGTTTTTATCTATTGTATACGAGTAGTAGCTGTTAATGCTTTGGGGAAGGTCTCAGTACCAACCAGTTTGCTTTCGAGTAGATCTAACGAAGCGGAGCATTTCGAATATACGAACCGATGCATTTCAAATGTTTAATGATTGTCACAGTGAAGCGTGACGTAATTTCGTTAGTTATTATAAAAATAATAATTATAATCAACTACAAACGATCTATAAACGCAACAAAATACTCCTATTTCTGATTATAATTATGTTTTTAAAATTTAAGATTTTGCAACGCTAAACACGGATTACTGCTCCCAATACGAAATAGCTGTAAGCTATTATGTGCTAAAATGTAAATTAATTGGTTTAAAAAATTCGAATTTTAATTTTCAAAAATCTTATATTTTATTTTTCTTCATCGTAATTTTAAGAACTGGTTTCAAAAATGACTCATCACTTTACTTGATGTATGCAGTCGGAGATAGGTGTCTATAATCATGTTTTTAAAGATTCTCGGGATAGATCGCCCTCGAAACTTTATTAGCCGGTTCTTAAGATAGACACCTAGATAGAAGAAAGATATGGTATGACTCTAGTATCCTAATATACTGTATTTTTGAAAACGATATATATAATTTATCTCCAGGAAATACAAGGAACAAAAATAGATTTTCATTACAGACGGTTCACATAAACAACATAAGGCAACTCTTTCAGGAGATTTTTCTGCACTATTAGACTTAAAAAAATTATGAAATACCTTTTGTGCAGAAATTAAATTATACAGGCTTAAATTGACAGTTCTGCTTATTCTACTCTGTCGCATTTCTAAATATTATTACTTATCACATATCGCTGAAGCATATATATATATATAGGGCCGTTCGGATTGTCGATAATCCCATTCTCTCGGATCGTTTGGAACCTCTGTGTCTGCGGAGGGACTTCGCTTCCCTCTGTATTTTGTACCGTATGTTCCATGGAGAGTGCTCTGAGGAATTATTCAAGATGATACTGGCATCTCGTTTTTACCACCGCACTGCCCGCCACCGGAGTAGAGTTCATCCATATTACCTGGAGCCACTGCGGTCATCCACAGTGCGCTTCCAGAGATCTTTTTTGCCACGCACCATCCGGCTATGGAATGAGCTCCCCTCCACGGTGTTTCCCGAGCGCTATAACATGTCCTTCTTCAAACGAGGCTTATGGAGAGTATTAAGCGGTAGGCAGCGGCTTGGCTCTGCCCCTGGCATTGCTGAAATCCATGAGCAACGGTAACTACTCACCATCAGGTGGGCCGTATGCTCGTCTGCCTACAAGGGCAATAAAATATATATGTCGGCTCACGTCAGGGATGGCTGAGCGGTAGTTTCGCCATCACTCGTATTTGGTTGAACACAGTTTATAAAAAGTCAATAAAACCTTTTGAATAATAATTATTGAAACTCAACACACACAACTTTCACAATGACAGGATAAAGCACATACCGACAGACCGACTGACTGACTGACTGACTGACTGTCAGAGACTTACTGACTGAGACGGACCGACCGTCCGATATGGCCTGCATGACTGTCTGACACGGAATGCCACGACTCTGTCCACGTACCGCCATTTTATACTGTGGCGTTACGTAGTCTACCCTTCATTTTGTGATATTTATCAAAACAACATCTCATCATTTAAAATAATAATCAAAACCACCGTCTTAATATTACTAAAAGTCGTTATCCACGACAACTAAAAGTCGTTATCCACGACACGGCCATTCTGACATGTCACACGTCCTCGTGTGATGGTTAACCTACAATCAAAAACATCCACGAGAACACTTGTTCCGCTCGATCACTCCTGACTACACTTTACGACTTATCGGAAAATTTAAAGTCATCAAAGCTTTAAGCTGTTTTAATACCATTTTAACCAAATCAAACAATAGGGTATACAAAGTTCACTATTCAGCAGCCAGAGCACGTACCACAGTCGTTCATCAAACTTCAAATTTACTCTGTACAAATCAGGCATAGCTTACAGGAACTCAGATCAAAGAAAACTTCCGAGTAAAAATATCTAACGCCACGGCTCTCCAGCCGACCAGCAATCGCAATTGCCCTCATGATGCGCATCCACAGCGTGGATCGCCCGTGTGCATCACCCGCTGACTACACACGATGGTCTTTACAGACCCCGACCTCCGCCAGAGCCAAACGCGCACCGCGCACCCACGGACTACTTGAGTTTCCTCAAGAGACACCGATTTCTACCGGGCTACGACTACGTAATAGCTACTGGTACGGTCGAACACAATACGGCCGATAGACTATCCTTACTCGAGTTTTCACCACAATTTAAGCTTGCTCTTCATCATCATCATTTACATTAACCTCGACTGGTATGTGACCTGCTGGCGTTTTTCTTAGCCTATCATGAATTTAAAGCTTTCAATGTGTAACGGTCACTATCGAACATTTCAACTACTTTAAACGGCCCTTTAAATTTCGTATCTAATTTCGTTTGATTACGCTCTTCGATTTAATGTGTGGACGAGCTCACAGCCCACCTTGTGTTAAGTGGTTACTGGAACCCATAGACATCCACAGCGTAAACGCACCACACACCTTGAGATAGAAGTCCTAAGGTCTCAGTATAGTTACAACCGCTGCCCCACCCTTCAAACCGAAATACACCACTGCTTCACGGCAGAAAAAGGCAGGGTGATGGTACCCGTGCGGTCGATGGCACTATAGGGAGCACCCGTCTGGTGCCACGTCCTTACCCACGAGAACGTCGCCGCGCTGCGACGCCGGCAGCGCGCGATCGCAGTCAGAGTTATTCAAGGATACCTCACAGTCTCGTACGAGGCGGCGCGCCCTAGCGCAAGTGCAGCCGGAGCGCGGGGGCTCCAATCTCGGCAGTCCGTGCTGGAGGCGTGGTCTCGTCGTTTGGCGGACCCGTCGGCCGGCCTCCGTATCGTCGAGGCGATCTGCCCGGTTCTCGCGGACTGGGTGGGCCGCGACCGCGGAAGTCTCACCTCCGGCTACCTGTGCAGACTCACAAGACATTTTACCACCATGTAAACTTCTTACCGCAACAAATCTTACCAGCCACCACGCAAACTACAATTTTACGGGTTCCATCTCTCCTACACGATGTTACTCCTACACTGAGGAAGCCAACCGCGAACACTTGTCAAGCACACACAAGCACGCACTTCACCGGAAAAACCTGCATCCGCCAGTGGAACCCGAACACCGCCGCATCGCCAGACACGAACGCACCGGACGTCTTATTTTACAGGTCACGACGACTTCAGATGTGTCAATTTTTCTTCCCCACGGAAACTTGCTTGCTTTCTTGTTTGCTTGCTTGCTGGAGCTCGAAGTCATCGAACGTGTAGTGTTATTGGTATTAAATCTAGTAGATTCTAAAATTTCAGCGACAATTCACAGTCTCATGTCCTGGTTTACTACACTAGTGCCATGTAACTCTAGCAGAAGTCAGCCGCTTAAAATAATTCTTGTCTGAACTACCCACTCGTCATGACAGATCCATTATTGCGATCGAAGTTTTCACTTGAGATTTGCACTTGCCTTAATTTCTTGCAATAGCTTGTTACGTGTTGTATTTCCGCTAGTAAATGCCATGTGATGAAGTCGACAGTCAAACTGGGCAACATGAGCCAGAACGTAAGATGTGACGATTTCTTCGTGGTCAGATCTTCCATCGAGGTAACAGAGACGTTATTACACGACTTACGTATGCTGCATTCACACTCTTGTGGCGTACCACTACTAGTATTCTGATCTGCATCATGTTTTTTTTGCTGTACTTCGAACATGTTCAAACACGTCACGCCAGTGAGAGTAGAGTCCTGATCCCACTTCTGATGTCGGCTCACGTCAGGGATGGCTGAGCGGTAGTTTCGCCATCACTCGTATTTGGTTGAACACAGTTTATAAAAAGTCAATAAAACCTTTTGAATAATAATTATTGAAACTCAACACACACAACTTTCACAATGACAGGATAAACCGACAGTTTCGTTGCACATACCGACAGACCGACTGACTGACTGACTGACTGACTGTCAGAGACTTACTGACTGAGACGGACCGACCGTCCGATATGGCCTGCATGACTGTCTGACACGGAATGCCACGACTCTGTCCACGTACCGCCATTTTATACTGTGGCGTTACGTAGTCTACCCTTCATTTTGTGATATTTATCAAAACAACATCTCATCATTTAAAATAATAATCAAAACCACCGTCTTAATATTACTAAAAGTCGTTATCCACGACAACTAAAAGTCGTTATCCACGACATATATATATATATATATAAAGCCAGGGAGGTGGCGAGAAGAGATGCACTCCGCGATAATCTTATCAACTCATACATTGCGAAACTGCAAGCTGAAATATGTCAGCATAGAACCTCCGGCCCCGTACATAGGGCTGCTAGTAAGTTCTAGTATGAAATCAAATTACAACATAGAGAAAATTGTTGAAGTCGTCGTGGCCTAAACGATAAGACGTCCGTTGCATTCGTATCTAGCGATGCAACGGTGTTCGAATCCGCAGGCGGGTACCAATTTTTCTAATGAAATTTCGTACCAAATGTTCACGATTGACTTCCACGGTGAAGGACTAACACCGTGTAATAAAAATCAAACTCGCAAAATTATAATTTGCGTAATTACTGGTGGTAGGTCCTCTTGTGAATCCGCACGGGTAGGTACCATCACCCCGCCTATTTCTGCCGTGAAGCAGTAATGCGTTTCGGCTTGAAGGGTGGGGCAGCCCTTATAACTATACTGAGACCTTAGAACTTATATCTCAAGGTAAGTGGCGCATTTACGTTGTAGTTGTCTATGGGCTCCAGTAACCACTTAACACCAAGTGGGCTGTGAGCTCGTCCACCCATCTAAGCAATAAAAAAAAAACATATTATGCCAAATTATCGGCACAATTAGAAACAGCAGTGATATCAACGATATCAACAAACCCCACTAACGTAACCTATCGATTACATATTTACTAAGAAACTTTCATAATGTTTACGTGTCAGTAAAAAAAAACAATTTGTAATAATTCTTAGTTTTTTTGCTTGCGTATGCAACGAACGCTGTTTTTCATCAATTGATTTGGATATTCATTATTTTAAATACTTGATTTCAAAGATCGAAACGATTATTAAACGCACGAACATAAACAAAAAACGGCTCTAAGGTAGCATTTATCCGCAATTTAAAGTTAATTATAAAAATCGTATAGTCACTCGTGAAAATTTTAACAACAAAAAGTGATGATATTATAGTTTGATTCTGATGTTATTTTCTTTAAATTACCTAAAGTTTAAAACAAGTTTATTCAATAAGCAGCAAACATTTGAACGTCTAGTTTTAAAATCATGCATGACTATTGACTTTTACATAATTTGTAATGTAGTTTTAGGGCTCCTCATATCATTAATTTAGCAAGTTGTTTTAATTTTGTAGTATATACGGGAAGTAATTATGAACCTATACTAAAGAAGCCATTTGGTATATTTATCTGCTTGTATTCATAGTGTTATGCTATGTTATAGCATCACATATCAGCCTATATGTATATGAAGTACTTAGGACTACCGTTGATGTAATATTCTCCCATCATATCATCAAATTAGACACGATCTTTGTAAATGAAAATGTCAACTCAAAAGAAGAAGATAGTGCTATGTCTTATAGTATCTTGCTGTAAGATAATGCCGAAAGCATTTTGAATCGCTTTTCATTCTGCTGAAGAAAGATATTCCTGTAATTTATATTATAAACCGAAGAAGTTCTAGCTGGATAAGATTGAAGAAATTGAAATTCAAGTTATGCTAAAGTTAAGCCATTTATGAAAACATGTTATGTAAACAAAAAAACATTGGATAATTTTCCGGAATTTCTGGTTTGCATAATATGCATAGAGTAGGATGCTATGGGAAAGAAGTTTTCACTGCAGATTAATCCAGTTTTTTTTATAGTTTTTAATTTAAATTAGAACTATAAACCTGTAAACCTTTAAACACAAAATCACCAATAGTAAATTTTAAAAAAACATGACTTTTTTCCGCCTGCTCTGCTCGGAACGGTGGTTTTTAAGATCAGATGTAGAGGTAGCATATTTTGACATGTCATTTGAAATAAATGTTTCGAATTTGAATAAAAGTTTTTAATTTTGTTGTTTATTTTTTCATTGAGACATTGTTGTTAATATTTGTAATCGTTAATCATTTTAGATTCACTTCCACTTAAAGCATTAGAGCCGTAACTTAAATTGAGAAGATACAAAATACAGAGCTTATCACGTAGTGTACATTTCTACAATTTTAAAATAGACAGTATCGCCTAACTATGAGATGAAATAAGAATAACTCCAATATCATCAGGTGGGCCGTATGCCCGTCTGCCTACAAAGGCAATAAAAAAAAAAAAAAAAAAACATCTGTCTTGCGTGAGATTTCAAAATACTATATGCATTTGGTACAACATGCTATAGTTTTAGTGTTTATTGCTATAGTTATGAAGCAAAAAAAATTGTATCATATTAGATGCATTAATATTAATATTCATTCTACCATTATCTTCTAAAATAATGATATTACCACCGCTTGGCTTGCAACATAAACCATGTAAGGCCATCACAATTAATTCTTCCACTGTCGCTCAATTTCGTAAAAGCTTCATCTCTCTAGACCATTATTTAACCTCGTTTTCTACCAACGGCTTTTACAACTCTTCTCCTTGTGAATATTCAAATTACGATGTTGTATTATATTTTTATGTATACGGGGCCTAAAAAATTCGTATAATTTATTTATGTATTACACAGAACGATCTAGTTTTGCTTTGTGATACGCAATATTTATGCCTATAAGATAAAAAATCTATAATAAATATGTAAATTTATGTAAAATATTTGGACACAAGTATAGTTATGAAATCGTATAATATCAGTATTATTTTGTTGGCAGAATGGCGAGTAAAGAAGCGCCCTTTTCATCATCGTCATCATTATGGGCCCATATTCGTCGACTGCTGTATACAGGCCTTTACCACTAGCGCAGTATGGCTCTGTACGGCGCTCCCGTGTGGTCGCCCGCACTCTCTGCGCGCAATGCAGCTTTGCTGCTACGAGCGCAGCGGGTGCTCGCGGTGAGGGTCAACAGGGGGTACCGTACGATCTCCCGGGAGGTCGCCTGCGCCCTCGCCGGTTCCCTTCTTTGGGATCTCGAGGCCGAGGTAGCAGCAGTGGTATACCGGCGCAGGACACAGTCCCTGAGTCGGGGACGGACGCCCGGCCCGTCGGCTGTCGGTCGGTGGAGGCGTGCTGCGCGTCATCTGGCGTACGCCAAGAGGAGGGAGCGGTTGCTGGAGGAGCTTGGCCAAACTTCAGTCACTCGCCGACGCATCCTCGAGGCCCTGGTGCCCGTGCTGGAGGCATGGTCAGATAGACGACACGGCGTGCTCACCTTCCACCTAACGCAGGTCCTCTCGGGGCATGGTTGCTTCGGGAGGTACCTGTGGAAGGTCTGCAGGAGAGAGCCACATCCGGGTTGCCACCAGTGTGGGCATCCGGACGATGACGCTCAGCACGCACTCGAAGCGTGCCCGCGTTGGGAGCGCTCGCGGCGAGACCTCATCGCGGTGCTGGGGAGAGACCTCTCCTTGCGGGCTGTCATCGCCCGCATGTTAGAGGACCAGAATTCTTGGGAGGCCATGACCAGGTTTTGCGACCTGGTCATGGCGTTCCGTGAGGCTGAGGAGCGCGAAAGGGAGTGGGATCCCTCTTCGGCTTCTCAGCGAAGAAGGCGGAGTGGGCGGCACGGGCGCGAAGCTCCCGTTCATCTCCCGTAGAGGCTGTCGGGTGCCGGGTGCGGGGGTGTCCGGTACTCGGCTGTTGGTCCGGTGGTGAGGCGGCGCAAGGTGGCTCCTGTGCACCGCTCACGGTGTGTCTCCGAGACGACGTCCTGCGGGATTTTCCCGGGGATGGAGTGCCGTCCTATTAACAGGATGGGTACCGGCGACGGCGAGCCTTCGGCGCACACTGTGCGGTACCGTGAGTTTCGTGGAGTCGGAGTGGTGGGGCTCGATGGGGTTTAGTCGGTAGTCGGTTTTGCGGGGTAGCTCTTGGTGGCTGACGCCGTGCAGTGCCTCGCGCGCCTTTCTCAAGGCGTAGTCTCCCGGCAGGAATTGGGAGAAGAGGAGGACCCCTGTCTTCTTCTTCTCCCTGTTCTTCTCTGGATACGCCGGAGTCCGACATAACCCGGTCTCTTACCCCCCTCGACCGGGTATCCGAAAATGGATTCACCAGCGTTAAAAAAAAAAAAAAGGCCTTTACCACTAAGAGCCGTATTCAGTTTTTCCCATGCACGCTCCGTTTAATTACACTAAATTAATAGAACGGATATGAACATTTCATGAACACATATTTTTTTCGGGATAAAATTGGTCTTTCCCGTGCATAAGCTCTATTTACAGGTAAACGTGATCAATCCGTTACTAAATCGCTGCTTGAAAAACAAACAATCACTTTGACATTTACATATTGTTACAACAAATATTTAGAAAACTAATATTTTCTCTTGTTAATAGAATAATTTAGTTTGAAGTTCAGCAGTGAATTTCAAAGAATTTTTAGTGAATATTAGACCTTTCTTATCATCATCTCATCGGATAGGCGGATGAGCTCACAGGTCACCTGTGCTAAGCAGACCTTGGTATCCACAGACACGGCAAAAGAAAAAAAAAGAAAACTTGTGCTCTAAAACTAAGCTTCAATTTATTAACGAGTGATGAACTTGTTTAAGTCGAAAGTTTTACTGGTGGTAGGACCTCTTGTGAGTCCGCGCGGGTAGGTACCACCGCCCCGCCTATTTCTGCCGTGAAGCAGTAATGCGTTTCGGTTTGAAGGGTGGGGCAGCCGTTGTAACTATACTGAGACCTTAGAACTATATCTCAAGGTGTGTGGCGCATTTACGTTGTAGATGTCTATGGGCTCCAGTAACCACTTAACATCAGGTGGGCTGTGAGCTCGTCCACACAGCAATGCAATAAAAAAAAAAAAAAAAAAAAAAAAAAAAAAAAAAAAAAAAAAAAAAAAAAAAAAAAAAAAAAGTATCTCGAGTTATGGAGCAATATTGCATAAGACCTTCAACCATGGAGGCTTTGAGGCCTGCATAATTATTCACGTACGCATAAGACATGCGTTTATCAGAATTATATACAAGTATGTGAATTTCTGCTTAATATCTGTTCAATAAATGAAAGTTTTTAGATGTATTCAGATATTTTCTCGCCATTTACTGAGACCATACGAAGAGTCTCCGAACGACGAGGTTCAGGTAAATAACTAAGAAACAAAAACAGAAAATGAGTTTGCCTTGGATGCTACAATGAATATGATGAGAATAAGTCTATAACGGGTGTAGTAATTTGGATTCAGACTTCCCTCCCCGCAAAACAAGAGACAATTAAAGGTGAAAAGGCACTTAGGAAAAAAAACTAAGCGTTGCAGTCGAAAGAAGTTCAAGTACCATGACCAAAGGGTTTCATTATTATATGAATATAATTAGTCGTTTTTTTTATTAAATAGAAAATATAGGTATAGGTGGGCAACACTTAATAAAACTATCAAATAAGCCCAGGGACTCTGTATTTTATTTATTGCTTCGATGCACGAACGAACCCACCAGCCACAATTAATTACCAGAACCCGTCGTAACGTGAATGCTGTCATCCACCTTGAGTCATGATCGAAGTCTTCATTGCATTTAGTGGCTTGGCTAGTTCATGAACTAGCCAAGCCACTAAAGTAGTTTTTAAAAATGGAAAAGAACGTTTGATAAAAATGAAACCGCCAAATCACTACATAGTATCAAACGAAGTCGCTTTCTCTGTCCCTATATCTGTCCCTATGTATGCTTAAATCTTTAAAACTACGAAACGGATTTTGATGCGGTTTTTTTTAATAGATAGCGTGATTAAAGAGGAAGTTTTATATGTATAATAACATCCATTAAATAGTGGAAAAATCAATAATAAATTGCAGTTTCCGAAGCTTAGCGAGGTCGGGTCGCTAGTATTAATTACAAACTTCCGTATACATACATATATATGTAATTATGGTAGGGTGTCTTAAGCGATCGCATGAGTTGGTATCATCGTTTCTGATGCGATGCAGCTATGTGTTCCAGTTTAACAAAAAGAGAAGAAGCTTAAGATGAAACAGCCCTTTTACCAATGAAATTGAGACTTTTGAACTAATGTCTCAGTGGTCGCATTCATGTTATCAATTTCACTAGCGACTACCTAAGACTAGATGAACTGCGCTATTTGTTCATATCGTATTAAAAAGGGATAGTAGTCGAACAGATAGATCATAATACACAACTAATAATATTCAATGCTATTTGTAGTGTTGCAACGACAGCCAATCCTCAAGCAAATCATTCTGAAAAAAGAACTTACGAAATCATATTAGCATGATAAATTTAATGTTACAAAAACGTTAATTAAATGGCGTATAAATTTCATGAGCGGAGTTCGAGTTTTTTTTATTAATAGCATAGATGGATGGACGAGCTCACAAACCACCAAGTGTTATGTAGCTACCGGAGCCCATAGACATCTACAATGTAAATGCCGCCGCCCACCTTGAGATATGAGTTCTAAGGTCTCAGTATAATTACAACGGCTGTCGCACCCTTCAAACCAAACTGCATTACTGCTTCACGGCATAAATAGGCAGGGCGGTGGTACCTACCCGTGCGGACTCACAAGAGGTCCCACCACCAGTAATTATGCAAATTATAATTTTGCGGGTTTGATTTTTATTACACGATGCTTTTTTTTAAATGACGGAAGTTCTCTCCCCATTTATTCATTAATTGTCTCAAAATAATTGATCGTAATACACGATTAAGTCCATAAAGCCTACGATAAAAGATAATAGAACCCACGCATATTATCCGCATTGTAAATAACATTACATTCAATGTCAGATATAGAGCTCTACAGCGTCACAATACTTGATAGCAATACTGCCCAAGTACTGAAATTGGTAGCCCCTCGGGGCTGCAAGTAATCCTTCCTTCCTAAATCTTCTATATATATAACTAGTCAGGTCATAAGTATTGTCACACAGTAAAAACTTTTCTTTTAGAATGCTGGCGACAAAAAAGTTTATTGAATTCGAATTTCGAATTGTTCATGAAAATAAAAATGTATACTTTTAGAATTTTACTCATTTTTAAATATGGAGTGGACGCTTAAAGAAGACCGTGTTGCAGTTATTGCGTTGCATAGTTGCGGTTACGCGCCAATTAAATTTTTTAACATACTGAAAAATTTGAATATAACCAAAAGATTCGTTTATCGTACCATCAAACGATACAATGAAGACTCTAGTGTAGATGACAGCTCAAGAAGTGGTCGCCCTCGGTCTGTTAGGACTCCAGCAGTGATAAAAGCTGTGAAGGCGCGAATTCAAAGAAATCCCAAACGTAAGCAGAAACTGTTGGCCCTTCAGATGGGGTTAAGCAGAACCACGGTGAAAAGGGTGTTAAATGAAGACTTAGGGCTTCGGGCATATCGAAGAAAAACAGGACATCGTTTGAATGCTCGTCTAATGGACCTGAGACTGAAGAGATGCCGCGCTTTGTTGAAGCGGTACGCGGGAAAAAATTATCGGGAAATTATTTTTTCGGATGAAAAAATTTTTACCGTAGAAGAGAGCTACAACAAACAAAATGATAAGGTGTACGCACACAGTAGTGAAGAAGCGAGCAACCGTATTCCGCGTGTCCAACGAGGTCATTTTCCATCCTCGCTCATGGTATGGTTGGGAGTTTCTTATTGGGGCTTAACAGAGGTACATTTTTGTGAGAAAGGTGTAAAAACGAATGCAGTTGTGTATCAAAATATAGTCCTGACGAACCTTGTGGAACCTGTTTCTCATACCATGTTCAATAACAGGCACTGGGTATTCCAACAAGATTCGGCGCCAGCTCATAGAGCGAAGAGCACACAAGACTGGCTGGCGGCGCGTGAAATCGACTTCATCCGGCACGAAGACTGGCCCTCCTCCAGTCCAGATTTGAATCCGTTAGATTACAAGATACGGCAACACCTGGAGGAAAAGGCGTGCTCAAAGCCTCATCCCAATTTGGAGTCACTCAAGACATCCTTGATTAAGGCAGCCGCCGATATTGACATGGACCTCGTTCGTGCTGCGATAGACGACTGGCCGCGCAGATTGAAGGCCTGTATTCAAAATCACGGAGGTCATTTTGAATAAACTTTAGCGTCATAAGAATCTATATTTTGTTAAGTTCATTTTGGTATATGAATGGTTACATAATGAATAAACTTGTTTCAATTATTTTACATTAAACATGTGACAGAATTTATGACCTGACTAGGTATATAAAAATGAATTGCTGTTCGTTAGTCTCGCTAAAACTCGAGAACGGCTGGACCGATTTGGCTAATTTTGGTCTTGAATTATTTGTGGAAGTCCAAAGAACGTTTAAAAGGTACATAAATATGAAAATGCTCGGAATTAAATAAAAATAACAATTTTGTTTTCCCTTTGATGTGTCCCCCGTCGGATGAATTCTTTTTGTTTGTTTTAAGTTTATTTTATACAAAAGTTTAGGTCTTTTATTTATCGATTGAGGCACTACGAAGTCTGCCGGGTCAGCTAGTATAAAATAAAAATAGTCGATAGTATTAAATACTGTGCACACTAAATTTAACAGTTTAATTTAGCAGCTTAACGCGATAAAGTCGAACCTTTCCATATCATTGAAATTCGTTATTATGAAAATTTAATTAATGTTAATAATCATTAATTATCAAACATTTCTTATCCATTTTTATAATGGAAACTAAAGTTTAATCTATTGCAATTATAATCAGCATTCAAGGTTTATTAGCACTCAAAATTAGGTGAACTAATAACTCTTCTGCTAGCTAATAAACATATTGGTAGACTTGTGAATTGGTTATATCGAAGTTGATATACATAATTGTTTCTGTTCTCTATTCTATAAAACAGTCAACAACTTAATCTATACTAATATTATAAAGAGGAAAGATTTGTTTGTTTGTTTGTTTCGAATAGGCTCCGAAACTACTGGACCGATTTGAAAAATTCTTTTTCCATTAGAAGCCGACATTGTCCCTGATGAACATAGGCTACTTTTTTTTATTTCTTTTTTTTTTTTTTTTTGGTTTCATGTTTCCGAAGCGAAGCGAGGGCGGGTCGCTATCTAAATTAAAATGGTTTCATCCAAACAGATCTTAGAAGCGTTTTCAAATCTTCATGACTTATCTAATTCAGAATGCGGCTTCAGCGTTTCAAAGGATTAAAATATATCTCCAACTTGGTCTTTTCCAAATGTATTAATATCGCAACAATTCACAATTCAACATAATATAGTAAATAATGAAGATCTCTTTACTTTTGATGTGAAACATCTATAGCCGCACTTAAACCGATTTCTGGCGTGGCGACGCATGCCATGGCGACACGTCGCCATGCGCAATCGGCTGTGCGATTCTCTCCCACTCGATCCGGTGTTAAACCATCTCTCTCGCTACACTGAGCTCGGATACCTATAGTGTATACTCCGTAGTGTATACAGTGTTGTTTACTACAGTACACATAACCTGTGTTTTACTTGAAAATAAATTATTTTTTCGTAATATTTTATTTTATCATTATGACATATTTAGTTCCTATCACAATCTGTTCTTTTCTGCATATTACTTTTACAAAATAATGTCGATGTTTCACATCTGCCAGGCGTCCCGTGACGGCTCACATTTTTTTTAGATACAAAAATCTTTAAAACGATATTTTAAATCTAGTGGTCTAAAATGTAATCTAATGGATCTAAATGTATAAGTTTCTGTTTCACATTATGCAGAGAAAACATTGCTAAAAGAGCTCTTTAAATTAATTAATTTACTTTTAACGAGGATGGAATAAATGACAAGGATTTAAATATAGATACATTTGGCATTTAATTAAAATTTTAGCTTGGAAATGAAGAATAAATCTTGGATGGAGGTGACAACGAATATGGACTAACAACAACTAATTCAATAAATCCAAATACCTAATTAAACTTTTCGTTATTTTTTTTTCGTAATAATTTACCACAAATTCTTATTTCTATTGAATCTAAGTTCTAAAATAGTAAACCAGCCATGATTATTTTTTTATTTCACTCAGTGGCGTTACTTATGGAGTGGATTAATGTAAAATATGGAATAACAGGGACAACAGATAATTTTATGAGTATTCACTAGAGAAACAAACACACATACAAACGATAAAAATAATAAAAACATAAAAATTTATCACACTCTCAATCGCATATAAGCTTCCTCCATTATCATACACATACAACTTCTAATCGTGCCTAGTGACATGTTAAGCTCATCTAATTAAACAGTCACTCAAATAAAATACACACACATTTCTTTCTGAAGCGAAATAGAGCCCGCAGTGAGAGACAATTATAGTATTACATTGCTTGAATTAGACTTTGCAATAATCACAGCCGTGACTAGATAATAACGTAGTATTTACGTATATTTAACATGCAATTTGACAACTACGAGTATGTATATCTTTTCTCAATTTCAGTCAAGTTAAGCTATGTGAAGAATAAAATAATATAATAATAAAAGATTATATTATCGTACGCAAAGCCTTAAACCTTAATCTATATATTAATACGTGAAGCAAAAACTTTGTATCCCTTTTTACGTAAATTGCGCGGACGGAGGAGTATGAAATTTTCCACACTTATAGAGAATATAGAGAAGAAGTGCACAATGCTAATATTTTTTTAAAATAATGCATAAAAGATACATTAAATCAATAAAGAAAACATTAGACAAACTACATACCATGTATTTGATGCACACACGCATGCATACTATTTATTGTCAAATTTTTGTTCTTGTCTGTGGTCAAATTGAGAATAGATTAAATATTGTTTGTCTTTATTAATATTTTTTATAGTGTGTAGCCTTGGCGAAATTTGTGATTATAGAAGTATAAAATACAATCATAATAGAGTACAAACTTACAATTCCAATTAATTATAGTCGAATTTCGACTACTGCGAGACCTCTAGTAACAAATAAATAGGTGCACACGATTTCTTCTCCTCATATGGAGTTATAAAATTTGAACTCTGTTTTTGTACTAAATGAGCAACCGAGTTCAAAGTTACTCTGTATTACGTGGAGCTTATTGGAGCGGAATTTCATCAAAGCTAATATCACAATGATTTTTCAAATACATTATTATCTCATTTTAAATCGTCATGACTTTGTTATTATTATTATTACAATCGATTGATTCGGAGTACGATTTCACGACTGAAAAACTCGCACGTTCGGTTCTGATAAACTGTTCGAGATAACCCCTTAATTTATTTTTTATCATAACACTTTCCGCCACAGGAGCAGAGTTCAATCATACTAGTATTTTTTTTTATTTATTTTTTTATTGCTTAGATAGTTGGACTAGCTTACAGCCCACCTGGTGTTAAGTGGTTACCGGAACCCATAGGTATCTACAACGTAAATGCGCCACCCACCTTGAGATATAAGTTTTAAGGTCTCAGTACAGTCAGTTACAACGGCTGCCCCACCCTTCAACCCGAAACCCATTACTGTTTCGTCTAACTACGTCTACGTTTACTAATTCGTCAGCATTCAATAACCGTCCGCCACCGGAGTAGAGTTCATCCATACTACCTGGAGCCACTGCGGTCATCCACAGTGCGTTTCCAGAGGTCTTTTTTGCCACGTACCATCCGGCTATGGAATGAGCTCCCCTCCACGGTGTTTCCCGAGCACTATGGCATGTCCTTCTTCAAACGAGGCTTGTGGAGAGTATTAAACGGTAGGCAGCGGCTTGGCTCTGCCCCTGGCATTGCTGAAGTCCATGGGCGACGGTAACCACTCACCATCAGGTGGGCCGTATGCTCGTCAAGGGCAATAAAAAAATAAAAAAAATTCAATAACAAAAAAAGAACTAGTAACAAATTCAGAGCTCGCTTGAAATAAATTACCAGAAACTTTTGAGTTTGAGAGGGGAATGGTTATCGTTAAATCATAATTAGACTTGGAACACGATTATATTAGTGAACCACTTACCTGCGATCTTAAAAACTTTGAAAGATGGAATCTCATGGATTTACTGGTGGTAGGAAGTTTTGTGAGTCCGCACGGATAGTACCATCACTCTGCCTATTTCTGCCGTGAAGCAGAAATGTGTTTCGGTTTGAAGGGTGGGGCAGCCGTTGTAACTATACTTGAGACCTTACAACTTATATCTCGAGGTGGGTGGCGCATTTACGTTGTTGATGTCTATGAGCTCCAGTAACGTGCTCCATTTAACACCAGGTGGGCTTTGAGCCCGTCCACCCATCTAAGAAATAAAAAAAGCCAAGCTGCTGACTATTGGAATAATTTATTATAATATAGTTACTGGTAGATCTATTTTTGTCTTTACAATGTAATATAATCAATCACTCACTGCAATCAATCCAAGTTTGTTCACTTATTACGGAGATTAACAAACAGAAATATGTCTACAATTTTAATACAGGCTTGTCATATGCGTAAATGAATAATTACGTAGGCTCCAAATAAGTTTCCATGGTTATTCGTGTTACGTAACATTACTCCATAAACTCGTGATACTTTCAACTTAAACAAGTCGATCACTCGTTTATATTGAACGAGGCTATTTTTAGAGTACAACCTCTCTTTTTTACCGATAAAAATAAATGCATCGTAATTCTGCATCAAAAATTAATATATTTAATCAGATTTTCTCAGCCAGTAGGTTTAAAATAAATTAATTTAGAGTTTTTACATTACGTCAAGATAAAAAAAATTACTAGTTCACCAGGCTACTAGAACATGAGTGTACGAATTATAAAAAAGAGCAACCTTTATATAGATATTTAACTAAATTAACGTAATTTACATATTTAACTAATAATCGTCATAATTTGATTGTAAATACATCCACTATTGAATTTAATTACCAAATACGAATTAAGCCTCTACGAGGTTGAAGGCATGCGTGTGAAAGATATACGTAATTAAATACTAATAATGCATTTTTTACTGGTGGTAGGACCTCTTGTGAGTCCGCACGGGTGGGTACCACCACCCTGCCTATTTCTGCCGTGACACAGTAATGCGTTTCGGTTTGAAGGGTGGGGCAGCCGTTGTAACTATACTTGAGACTTTAGAACTTATATCTCAAGGTGGGTGGCGCATTTACGTTGTGGATGTATATGGACTCCAGTAACCACTTAACACCAGGTGGGCTGTGAACTCGTCCACCTATCTAAGCAACAAAAAAAAATGCATGAAGTCGTCGTGGCCTAAAGAATAAAATCAACCGTTGGATTCGTATAGATGAATGTGATTGCATCGTTGTTCGAGCTCCGAAGACATACCAATTGTTCTAATGAGACACGCAATTAACACATCTTTACGATTGGCTTCCACGATGAAGGAACAGCATCGTGTAATAAAAACCAAACCCGAAATAATTTGCGTAATTACTGGTGGAGGATGATATCTTGTGAGTCCGCACGGATAGGTACCACCGCCCTGCCTATTTCTGCCGTGAAGCAGTAATGCGTTTCGGTTTGAAGGGTGGGGCAGCCGTTGTAACTATACTGAGACCTTAGAACTTATATCTCAAGGTGGGTGACGCATTTATGTCATAGATGTCTATGGGCTCCAGTAACCACTTAACACCAAGTGGGCTGTGAGCTCGTACACCCAACTAAGCAATAAAAAAAAAAAATTATTGAGCCACTTAATTTTTGAGAGATTTACATCATAAATGTTCATTGCTGAACATTTATTACTTTATAAATCAACAAAAATGCAATTTTATATTTGTAAGCTCATAGATGTATTAATAAAGCTTACGACGTGATAAATAACCGACCACATTAACCTTCCAAGCTTGACATAAACAATAATGTATTACTAACTTCTACTTATAGAAACTACTAGTACAGTCGGTGATAATGAGCCTATAGAATGAAGCCTATAAACTTAAAATATTCGTATATTTTAGGCAGCGTTTTCTCTGTGCTCTTGGTATTGTACATAATTTTCCTATTACTCTGTACTGTGTCTTGTTTTCTGTGTGTACATAAATAAATAAATAAATAAATATTGTTGAAATGAGCGACGGTGACTGTTTACCATCAAGTAGGCCATATGCTCGTCTACTTATAATGACAATCAAATATCAATAATCCATACATAGGCCAGGTGTCCCTTTATACACTGCCCATAATCACCACCTATAGTCAAGTGAGTCAATAAATAAATATTTACACTTGATCATTCATAGAAATATATTTTTTGGTAATTTTAGGTAAAGCAAACGCTTCGTAAATACATAAATGCTTGTTTACACTTTGATTTTGCAATCGAAAAATTATGTTATTAAGTACACACAGTTTTTTTTAAATTCCATTTAGAAATGAGTGAATTAATATAAATACTGGGGCGGAATATCTAACCTCGTCATGATAATCGCCTTATCGTTGCCGCCGCTGACTACTCCCCGAATCCTGATCACGCAGGAGCAAGTCACCGTCGACGCCCTAGACACGTCCTTACGGATCCATCAGATCCAATAACTTTTGCATTAGACGCCTTCAGCTCTAACACTAGGAGCAGGCTTAGGGACCTCGGTAACCGTACTCGTCGAACTCGACAAAGAGTTCGCCGTGCAACCTATCCCATGAATCAGCTCGCTGAGTTTCTCGCCGGATCTTCTCAGCGGGTCGCGATTCCGATCCGGTAGTAGATTCATTCGCGAAGCAGCTACTCTTGAGCTGTTAGGTCTCCTTCGGAGGCGCTCGGGTAGCTGTTAGCAAATCCCACCCCTCCTGGCTGAGCCTTTGCTCGCCCACCTGTCCTGGTGAAACTGGAAAGGCCTCCGGGCCACCAGTAATATTTCAATCATAAAAAAAAAAAATCTAACCTAACGTTTATCAAAAAAATTAGAAAAAGTTGTAGGATTCATGATATCATTGTTATTAAAATAGAGACATGTCAGTGAAATATCAAGATGTTCTTACTAATTCCTTATTCCTTTCAACCATTTTAAATCATTAATTTCCTATAATCAGGAGACTTTTTTGCACCTAAAAAGTATTTCACGTTTTTAATAGTCTTGCAAATAAAACAAGAATCATACCTTTTTTTTTTTTTGGTCAGGAGGAAATCGCCGGACTTCCGCCCTCCACTGGGGACGGCGGGCGGAGCATGTCGGAGTCGAACCGACTAAAACCTCCTGTCGCTCAACAACCAACGTCCAAACCTCACATGAGACAGAACTCATGAAAAGGCAAAGGGGGGAAAGCGAAGTGCTTAGTGCGGAGCACATCTCTCCCATCACCCTCCCCCTCGGGACGCCGGACTGGCGGTCGTCGGCGCCACGACCACCAGCCCTCTCGGTCGGCAGGCTATCCGGAGCCCGCCTAGATGGCGCCGGTTAGGGTGAGCTATCCTACGGAATACCCCGCTGGTTCAGAACCAGCGTGGGTCGAGGATAGCCGGCCTTCCATCACCCGGATGCTCTTGCGTAAAACGCGTGCAGAGCAGCTTGCACGACGTCTTCTTAGGTCCCCCTCGCCGGTCCCCAGATCGACATATGAGGGGGACCCGAAACACTTAGAGGGCCAGGGCTTGGGCGAGATCCGCCTCCCTGGCCCCCGCTCGACGGCGGCGGGCTTGCGCGTCTCTAACGCGCCCCGCCGCCTCCTTCTGCGAGATGGTGCACTCGCAGAAGTCGAGCATCGCCTTCCACGACTCGTCGTCGCCGAGCATCGATGCCACAACACTCGGCAACGACAAGTAGTTTCCTATTTTTGCGACGAGGACACGGCGCCACCCCTCCCATGCGGGGCAGGCGACGAGCGTATGCTCTGCCGTGTCCAAGTCGCAATCACAATGGTGGCACTCTGCCGTCGGCTCAGCTCTGATCCGGTGCAGGAACTCACCGAAGCAACCATGCCCAGTGAGAACCTGCGTGAGCCGGAAAGTGAGGCGTCCTCTGTCACGATTCACCCAATCCACAAGGACTGGGCGAATCGCCTCGACGGTCCTACGACCAGCCGAAGGATCGGCCAGCCGCCTGGACCATGATTCCAGCACGGACCGCCGAGATTGGTCCCTCCGTGCTCTGACCACACTGGGGCTGGGACGCGCCACGCCCCGGGCACGAAGGTCAGCCCGCCACTGATAGTCAGCGGCGAGCGCCTCCGCTTCCAGAATCCAAGGCGGCGTCCCAGCCAGTACACACGCCACCTCGAAGGAGATGGTGCGATAACCACGAATGACCCTGACTGCGATGGTGCGTTGCGGCTGTTGCAGCAGTTTCGCCACCCCCACGGCCAGGGACTGGCCCCACACGGGCGCCCCGTATAGGGCCATTGATCGCACCACTCCTGTATAGAGACGGCGCGTCACCTGGTCAGGCCCCCCGATGTTGGGCAGAAGCCGGCTTAACGCGCCGGCCACCCCCAACAAACGAGGGACCAGGTTCTGAAAGTGAGCACGGAAGGTCCAACGACTGTCCAGAATGAGGCCGAGATACTTCAGCTGCACCCCGACCCCGATACGGACGCCTCCAACCACGATATGGGCATCGACAGGTGGCACTCTCCGGGGCCTGTGAAACCACATGGCCTCGGATTTACTGAGCGCCACGTCGAGGCCCAATCTCCTGATTTTGCCGACGACATGCGCCACCCCAGCGGTGGCAAGACGGGCAGACTCAGCAAAACTCCCCCCCCGGGCCACGACCAACGTGTCGTCTGCGTAACAGATTACGCTCAGGCCCGGGAGGAGGGCACCCCTCAGCACCCAGTCATACCCGATATTCCACAAAAGAGGGCCGAGCACCGACCCCTGTGGAACACCGCGCACGACTGGGAACCGGTGCACGATCCCACCGTGTCCGGTACATGTGACCGATCTGTCTTCAAAGTAGGAACCCACCAGCCGGCGAAGGTAGGGGGGCACTCCGTGTCTTTCTAGCGCCGCCCCTATCACGGACCAGGGCAGGGTGTTAAATGCATTGGCGATATCGAGTGACACCGCCAAAGCCACCCCGCCCCTGGAGATGGCCTCCTCCGAGAGGGCCCGCACGCGAAGGATCGCGTCCACCGTTGAGCGGCCCTCTCGGAAGCCATACTGTTCCGCCGACAGATCGGGTCCCACCCCGACCAAATGCTGGATGATGCGGGCCGCCAGAATGCGTTCCAGCAGCTTGCCCACCTCATCCAGCAACACGATGGGACGGTACCCGGCGGCAGTATCCGCCGGGCGCCCCTCCTTTCTCAACAGCACGAGTCTGCCCGTCCTCCACGATGAAGGAAACCGTAAGAATCATACCTGACTCATTTTACTATTATATTAAAAACTAATACAATCAAAAATAGAACATACCACATAAAATTTTCATTACCTTACTTAGCACATTTGATTACTTACTTATACAGCACAATTCAGCACATACAGTGGAAACATATTAGTTAATTATCTTGTAATTGACTGTACCTAACACATATTCAGTTGCGTAGCACGGAAATCCGCTATAGATTTTATGGTCAAAATCGCTGCCTGCCTAATAACGCTAACATAATTATTCATAAAAGCATGACACCCAGCATGTACTTTGCAATTTATCATCGATACCGGAACTTAAAGAACCTTTGCTCTAATATAGTATTTTAATATTACAGGCGATAGTAGTTGCTTCGACATATTATTATGCCTCTAGCATCATCAATGCGGGACGATGACGATGGAATCTGTTTTACTCTCAAAGGCAATAACAGATGTAAAAATACTTTTTATCTCGGTGAACGTGGTCAGAATATTACGACAAATTATTAAAAAGATATATTAGATTATAGACCTTATTGATACGTGTTTACGTCCTTAGTTAATTGAACGTCTTGAATTTTAGTGCAAAACAATGTTCAAGCTACGAAATACGTGTTAAAGGTATGCTACCGCTAAGGAACGATTTTTATAAATAAACAAAATTAAAAGGCTTCGGTTCAATTCTGCACTGATAAGCACTCGTCGCTTTTAATCATGGGTCAACCATTGTTTTTATTTGATTGAAATTTCAACTTAGTGATAGAAGGTGGGCGATGACATTATTAGTTTGTTGTCCATGGCCTCCGGTGGTCATTCACATAAGTTGGATCGTGATCATTATTAAGAATGCTTAATAGCCGTATATTTTATTACCTTTCAATATTTTAAAAATTGGTTTATAACATGTAAGAGTAAAATTTAGCATTGACAATAATGAACTTACCTATTCTAGCAACCTTAAGGTTTATGCTAGATTCTCAGAACGACTATGTGGGCTCACGGGGCTATAACCTGAGGACGTTGCTAGCACTAGCCCTAGCAAGAGCACTGCTTCGCAGAATCTACCACCAGCTCAGAAACGCGATCCACTGAGACGATCTGGCGACAAACTCAGTGGACTGTGTCTGTGGGTTAATTTACTCGCCGAGCCCTTAGTCGCAAGCGACGGATTCGACGAGAACGGTGATCGGTGCTTGAGGTACCTGAAAGCACCGTTAGTGGAATCGGGAGGATCCGAAATTACGTGTTTAGGGCGACGTTGACTATTTACCATTCGGCCCGCAGGATCAAGTATGTAATTCTGGAGGCCACAACAAGACGATTATCGTGTCGTGCCTCTGTCTCGAAATTAAATTTCACAATAAAAATGCATTTTATTTATGTCAATTTCATCAGTGCCACACTACAAATACCATTTAAAAATCTTTCAATGTGAGCTAATAGACGGCTGCCGTTATTAGCTTTAATTTCATATAAATATTCAATGCTTAATCCTGACCTAGGCCGAAAATTATTAAGTTGAGATCTTTAAATATGTATATATGTTTTGCTTATGAAACTTTCTAGAGCCAAGGATAGGCTGTATACGCAATACCGAGAACGCCTAAAGCATTCTTAATGTTTTTTTATGGAATCTACGTTTCTTTTGAGTCAACAGCGTGAAACTTCACTGCAACTAGCAAACTAATTTACTCTTTAAGAAATAATAAATTCAACCGAATGTAACCGTACTAATGTTTCAATAACAACAAATTAGGAAAAGTATTTCATTTTTGTTATATGACGGAATTTTAAAATCTGTTATATTTCACGCGTTATTACTGTTATCTACAATTCGTCATAGACCTTTACTTCAGTGCCATTCGTTGATACGTCTAGCCTAGTATGTCTAATCATTTCAGGTAAGATTGTTTGATGTTGTTTATGCACAAAATAAAAAAGTCAATAAAATAATTGACCAAGAGTAGTTTTCTATAAGAATAATTTTAATATTAATTTATCAGACAAACGCTAATAGGTTCATCTGTTTATTTCTCCATAGACAATTTTATGCCATTACTTAATAAATAAATATAATAAGATAATTAAATTTATTTTATTATAAAATGTTGAAACTTCTATAAATATCTATAACTCATTGACCAAGAGCTCCTTACTTCTGCGTCATTTTCTTTATGAAACCCGTATTCAAATGCATTACGTTACAACAGTCGTTAGAAGTCATCGTGGCCTAAAGGATAAGATTTTCGGTGCATTCGTATCTAGCGATGCACCGGTGTTCGAATCCCGCAGGCGGGTACAAATTTTTCTAATGAAATACGTACTTAACAAACGTTCACGTTTGACTTCCACGGTGAAAGAATAACATCTTGTTATAAAAATAAAACCCACAAAATTATAATTTGCGTAATTACTGGTGGTAGGACCTCTTGTGAGTCCGCACGGGAGGTACCCTAGCCCTGCCTATTTCTGCTGTGAAGCAGTAATGCGTTTCGGTTTGAAGGGTGGGGCAGCCGTTGTAACTATAATTGAGACCTTAGAACTTATATCTCAAGATGGGTGGCGCATTTACGTTGTAGATGTCTATGGGCTCCAGTAACCACTTAACACCAGGTGTGCTGTGAGCTCGTCTACCAATATAAGCAATAAAAAAAATTGAAACTTCTTCTGGCTACAATCAACAATTATTTGTCAAGGTTGAATTCCTGTAACCCAATAAATACGTTAACCTTAGCTCTATCCGGTGCTTATTTACTAATTCGTTTTAGATGTATTATTCTTTACATATGTACGTATTAGAATGTTTTTAAATACATGAAACGTGTAATTTAACACTTATTATATCCTTAACGGGTACTTAGATGAATCACGTAATTGTTCTAGTGGTGTGAAATTATGAGGTTATGATTATTGCTTTTGAAATAACAGTTTTGCTGCATAATTAGAATCATTTAGCTTAAGCAATAAAATATGCAATGTGTGCATTGTGAAAATGTGGAAATTGCGAATGAAAATAAAATTAAAGTAACTTAATCTAGTTCACAACGGTTCAGTTTTTTTTATTGGAATTTGTTTTAGTATTGTGCTTAGAGTAAAACGTATTGGAACCTAAATATTATTTTTGGCATGCAAGATTGCAAAACTGAAAACTAAATTTGATCGCTTGTCTGACTTGTTCTTTCAATATCAACAACAAAATCAGGTAAAAATAAAAATGAAATGTTTAAAAATAACTCGAGATATACGCTGAAGGTCTAAAAATAAAATTTCGCAGGAAACCGCGAACCGGCTTCGCATTTCGTGCACTTGCGCGTATAATGCTGTATTAATTCATTAATTCATGTGTAATCGATCATTAAGTCGCGCTGCGAAACGAAAGGCGCCTACTGTCAAATAGAGCGTCAATTATAATTAGAACAGTAGCATGATTGTCGGTCGGCTGTCATCAATTAAAATAATTGCAACGTTTTGCATGTTCACAGCGAACGCTCCGAAACGATTCAATAGTGAGTAAACAGTTTTTACTGGTGTTAGGACCTCTTGTGAGTTCGCGCAGATAGGTACCACCGCCCTGCTTATTTCTGCTGTGAAGCAGTAATGTGTTTCGGTTTGAAGGGTGGGGCAGCCGTTGTAACTATATTTGATACCTTAGAACTTATATCTCAAGGTGGGTGGCGCATTTACGTTGTGGATGTCTATGGGCTCCAGTAATCACTTGACACCAGGTGGGCTGTAAACAATAGAACTATATCATCGTTATTTTCGTTTGAAAAAAACTATCATACAGTCGTCCGTGATCACGAAAACGATATTCGAGACGTCGAAAACAAAATATGTAATGACAAATAAAATACGAAATTGACCCGTAAATATATTTTTAAAAACCTAATGTTCACATTTTATATCTTATACTATTTTGAAATTCAGTGAGAAGAGTTGAATGAAACGCTTATTGTGATTAGTTTTTTTAAATGGACAAATGAGGTCATATAATATTAAATATCGTTTACCGGATAGACGTCGCCGCTTAAATTCCGTTATCCACTTTAAATATGCGGTCGAAAACTCATTTGTATCATATAAGGGCTTTCACGCCCTTCGAATCGGAACGCATGACTGCTTCAAGGTAAAAATAGACAAGACTTTACATTTACCCGTGTTTGCTCACAATATGTATAATAATATTTATTAAGTAAAAATTTGCGAGTTCGATTTTTATTCCTTCCTTCTACTCCTTTAGTCGTGAAAGCCGCTTGTTACATTTTTTTTGGAACGAATTTCCTTATGGGACGATGCGGAGGGGTACCCTAATCGGGAAAAAAACGTCCGTAACGTAAGATTTTTATTAGTAATGCACACAGTGTACGACTTAACTTTGTAATAACGTAGAAAAAATAATATAATATATTTTTATTATATATTTTTTATAAATCATTGTGAATAAAATAAAGTTGACAACTTTGTAAATTAGTTTTTATTTATTTTTATCAATAAAAAACTCGTAATAAAAAATGTATACCTGAATAATTATTTTATATATACCTCGAATAGAAATTAAAATTAATATTTTTATAATAAGGAACTTCGTTCCTATCCGGTGTCCCACGACACCACACATCTTTTTTTAATGAATGAATGGCATCTTGAATTTTGTGTATTAAAAAAATATAACCTGCGACGAGAATTAAAATTCTAGCCTTTGTTACTCGATACAAGCACACCGAGCATCTTACACATCAGGATACGGACGCTTACAAAATAAGTTTGTGCAAAACATGTCAATAAAAATAACTTGATATATAAGTGTACAAGTTTATTACAAGCAAGTGTAACATAGAACGCGACTAATAGAATTTGACAGATGACCGATTAAAACACACACGACCGCCCATAAGTACTTCATACAATACATATTTTATAGATACAACGTAATTTACAGGGGCAACATTCCTTTAAAATACACGTTCATTCGTGAATTACTCACTGTTTGTGTCACGCGATTTGTTGTTATAAAACAATGAAATTTGTGTCATTTCTCGAGTACGTAAATTGTTTTTTTACTCGAAGGCTTAACGTGTCTTTAAAATAAATCATGATACTGCATGAATAATCATGCCAGAAACCTCGTTTAAGATCAGATATCAACTAGGCTAAGATCTAGCTCCACTATGTAAGCTAGCCCGTGTACTGCTGCTATGTCTATTTTATGACGTTCTATCGCTTGTATGCTTATCGATGAACTTATAGAACAATGCGCTCCCAAAGTTGTAAAATCAAGGTAACCATATTGACATTTAATTTATGTCTTCATGAAAACAAAATTTGTAAGCATTAATTTAATAACTATAAAATAATAGATACCCGTTGCATTTGTATTGAGCGATACGAATGTGTGTGTGTGTGTGTGTTTTTTTGTTTAAGGTCTTACTTTTATCAATACAACGCCTGCCCTGCTCTTCAAGCCGAAACGCATTACTACTTCACGGCAGAAATAGGCGGGGTGGTGGTACCTACCCGTGCGGACTCACAAGACGTCCTACCACAAGTAATTACGCAAACTATAATTACGCGGGTTTGGTTTTTACGAGTATTACACGATGTTATTATTTCACCGTGAAAGTCAATCGTGAACATTTGTTAAGTACGTACTATTTCATTGGAAAAATTGGTACTTGGCGACGGGATTCGAACACCGATGCATCGCTACATACGAATGCACCGGACGTCTTATCCTTTAGGCCACGACGACTTGTGTCGGTATTCGAATCACGCAGGCAAGTACCAATTTCCGAGCGATGTACTTCCTCTGTTGTGGCTACTCTCAGACACAGCCCACTGAGTTTCTCGCCGGATCTTCTCAGTGGGTCGCGTTTCCGATCCGGTGGTAGATTCTGCGAAGCACGACTCTTGCTAGGGTTCGTGTTAGCAACGTCATCAGGTTTGAGCCCCGTGAGCTCACCTACAAAAGTTAGGGTTACGCTGATATAGCCTCTCAAGGCTCTCAGCTTAGGTAGGAAAATAAAAATAAAGTTGTGGCTACTATGACAGTAATTATTGGCAGATGAATTGGTTAGGAACACATTAAATAAATGTACATACAAACAAACATTGATCTTTATTATAAATAAATTTCCATCATAATAAACCGATAAAGAATATTTTAGATTTTAATCTAACCACCCAATTAAAATCAAACTAATTTAAAAACTCAATGTTGTCTAAAATTAATAATATGATGAATTATGTTACTTATATATTATCTAGTAAAACCCTATGTAAAAATGTGCTCAGTATTAGGGTTCCGTAGTAAATTAATGGCTTAAAATGATATATAGATACAATTTACAATGTATATTCTGCAAACTGCCATACATCAGTGATCCAAAATTACGAAAATACATAATGTAGGGTTATTCCAAACATGAATAAAATTATGACGCTTATCTCACATAAAAGGCCGAAGGAATATAAGGTGTATGATTTTTTTTATGAATCTAAATTATACTCTGTAAGTTTCTAAACGAGTTCATTTATATATTTAGAATAATATATTGAATAGATCAAAGAATGTTGCAGAATATGTTTTGTTAACAATAGTAAAAAATAAACCTGCATCTTTCTGCATAACTTTGAATATGTTGAGCTTAACTGTAAATTGGTTCGAATCGGATAAATTCAAAAGGTATACAATGAAATTATATAGATATTAATTTTTTCGTGTTTCGTTTTTTTTCTTTGTTTTAAGTTCAATTTACAAAAGTGTCAAACTGGCCTTAGAAACATTAATAGTGTTTGTAGATACACATGCGCACTTGCCTTTATTTTATTTTAATACTTTATATCTAATATTTCATTCAAATAAATATGCTAATAAATATTTTATTCGTAAATTGAATAATTGACTATAACGTGATTTATTGATGGGAAATACCAAGCCTTAGAGTTATCTTACTATTTTTATAATATATCAACCGCAACCTTTGCTAATTATTCCAATATTAATTAATAAAAATCCCATAGATTTACTACAAAAGCAAATTATATCTTTATTTTATTTGAAAAAACATAAAATGGAGGCTCTTTTCCCAATCGTGTCTCAATCTTCTGTTTAAAAAACAAAATCTGAATGCGACGTGAACTTAACTTACGCAACAGTGCCTATAATTTGTATCTGGTCAAACGATTGAGTGAATGAAATGCTTCAGGCCGGCTGCGTGGTTGATCGGAAGCTTGGTAGGAGAGGGCCAGGCCAGCGCTTCGTTTTATAAGTAGAGGGTGGCTCAAACACATTCAGTCGAACACAAGCTGCCGCGAACATAGGCTAGTTTTGGTGAATACCGATTATATTATTTATTCACTATAATTTATAACTTGACTGTACTACATTAAGTGCGTTATAATTATTATAAATTTATTTAGATACAGAAAAAAGTACTTTCATTTTTATCAGTGCATTTGTGATAGTAGAGCTATAAAAACTGCTTGATATATTAGCGGTTCGATTATAATAATAAGACTCTATTGTCCTTATGGCAAGATTCATGGGTTTTTACACGCGATTATCCTCCATAATTTCCGCAAACTACGATTTTTTGTGATTAAACCTAAAATGTATTTTCAAGGCAATAAATTTATATAAATTAACCCAGGCCACTTGCTATGTGTTATATTCTCTTCTAAACAACCATTAATAAACGTTGTGTCAGATTAGTGTTAAATACGAAATTTTGTTAAACGCAACAGAACTATATGCGTATTAAAGTAAATAATTAGATCTCTTGATGTGAATGTGCCATAGTTGTAAAATGTGTAAAACATTAATTTGGTAGAACACAGTTTTGTAATCTTTCAGAGTAAATAAAATGGCAGCGAAGTTTTTAATTTTCTGTGGGCTAGTCTCACTAGCGTCAGCAACGATAAAGCTCCAAGAAATATTCTCGTGGAACGTGGTCGACTGGAACTACCCGGACCAATTCTCGAAGCAGCAGGCTCTCAGGACTGGTGCTCTGATACCAGAGAACGCACTGCCCGTTGGTATCGAAAGGTGGAGGAACAAATTGTTCGTCAGCGTTCCTAGGTGGCGCTCAGGTATGTACTAGCTAGATTTTGATTAAGATGCTTACATAATTATTTCAACTATCGATCTTAAATTGAAAGAAAACAATTGATCCATGACTCGGCTCGCTTGAGATAAAAATAAAAACTATTTTTAGTTAAAATAACTTTGATCATAGCTTCTTCAGAAGTTGAATTGATTTATGGCTAATATTTTTTCTGATATATATCCAACTGATAATTCCCCCATAACAATTGGTTCCAAAATTTAAGATTTACGTTATTTTATCTGTAGTTTAAATTTAATGTGTATGTATTTAAAAGTACATAATTATGTATATCAGTCTCAAGTACCCATAACACAGGGAAACCTAATTTGGGGACGGATGATCGCGCGTGTTTTAGTCCAAGTTACCTATCCCTGTTCAACTTTATCACATTTCTCTTTCATTATTTTTACATATAAAAATTTATCCAAACAGAAAACCTTATTTACAAGTTTAATGTCTTACATTAATTTCAACTTCTTCACACTTTCGATATAACTGCTTCTTACATTATAGAAAAAAAAGTATAAAAGATTACTCGTAGTCTAGCATTCCTTTTTGAATTTTCATGTTATGCGCCCACCATCATCTAAGCGATCAAAATAGCACCCATCTAAATAATAATAAAAAAAAAGCGCCTTGAAACTAATTGTCTCTATAAATATTTAATACGAATTTCGAAAACACTAGAACCAATGTCCTTAAAATTAAATCACCTAAACATTATTATATTGTTCTCTGAGTCAACAACGCAACGCAACAATCTCCTAATTGATTAGTAGTTAATTCATTCTTTTTTTTTTTTCGAGCGCCCCTATACGTGGTTAAATACCACCCACCAAAATTTGTTGTTTAGAAATGAAAATATTACCTAATATTTTTCTTTGATTATCGCGAGTTGTAAGATTTACAGTTACAGTTTAATTAAAACAACGTTTACGGCCTGATTTCGGTTTATTAAACCGTAAAATATTTTTAATTAAAACATAAACTTGTAATGAACTTAGCTGATTTCAAAAAAAATTTCAGCAGATGCTAAAAGATAGCAAAACATTCATGTGCAATTTAAACCAAAACTATTATCCAAATTTACTATTAATAACCAAAACTATAAATCTTTTCACGCTGTTTTATATCGCTCCAAGTCTAGGCATGTTCAGTCGTAAGTTTAAAATTTGTGAATACCACAGTGCTATCAGTTGCTTTGGATGTCGTATTATCTATTATGTGATCAAAAAGAGAACATAAGTCTCAAGTTCTATGACACGTTATATCCGACTGCAAGAAGAGTAAAAATTTAAACAGGCCTACAACTGGCTAAAATAAAACTAAAATTACATTGAAATAATTTCAGGTGTTTTTTTTATCGAAACTAATATTTAAAGTCTATAACAATATAGTAACAATAAAGTTTATAACAATAACAATTTTTGAACTTGGCCTGACAATACAAATTGTAAAATGAAAATGTAAACCAGTAGGTTAAGCCGTATGAGTTATTTAATTTATAAATTTTATCGATATAATACCTTTATAACAATTTTATTACATATTATTCGTTTGATAACAAGGAACCTAATAACTGCGTATTTTTAATAATTATCTTCAAAACTACTGTCACAAATTTCATCGATTTTTTATTTACAACTGACATTTAAATCTACACAATTTATTCCGAAATAGATTTTAAAAACGACCCACATTTTAATTTATCTTATTTTAACGCACTATATTCATTGTGAATTTATTATACGCAGTAGTATAATTTAAAAGGTAAACAAACCTCACTCGATTTTAACACATGAATCATTCATTGCATAATCAAAATTGACGAATAAACGTAAGAATGAAAGTGTGAAGACGGTATTTGGAACTATGAGTCCAGAATATAAACTAGATGTTTTCTAAACTCCGTGAACGAGTTAGATAATCATTTAAACTAAATTACCTTTTACGTGGTGGTGTAAGGTTTTGTGACATGATTTTAGACGGCTCATTAGTATGTAGTTTTTCTGTAAACCGTACGTACACATTTCGTAGAAATGCAAATTACAAATTATCGAAATGATTTTTAATTGAACTGAAATAAATTTTAATAAAATGTCGAGACCACCACTTTCGTTAATTACAGACGTGTAATTAAAAAAACAATTTTATAAATATAACTTCTCGACGAATTATGTATTCTACACTTTAACATTTTCAAATCTATATTTCTTTTGGTGCATTTGAAAATAGAGAGTTAGAGTTTGACGAAAATATAATATATTTTAATGTGAAAGATATGTTTCTGGATTTGATGCTTTAATAAAACATTAATAAAATTGATAAAATTTATTGATGAAGTGATATTTGAGTTGGTAAATGAATAAATCACCCCAAGAAAACATAATGCATACATAAGTACGCACATACGCGGCTGTTTTTGTTTGTTTCGTTTATTATGAAATATTATGGCCTTACGTCGTTAATGTAAATTCACTATCTCACCGCTTTGCACTGCACTTAGAACCGACGCACGCTTGATAGCAGTGATTAGGTTAATCAACATAATTATGATTGGATAGATATTAAGCCTGTTGTTACACTTTATCCGGTAATAATATTTTAAGAAATACAACGCTACGATTTGTTTTACCGACTACAATCTTATAGCTTGTGTATTATAAGCAATTTTGTTGTGTGTGTTTCAAGTTTATTTCATTTGTCTTTATTTCTTCAATGCATATCGTCTAAAAGTATTAATTTCATATCATAGTCATAAAAAATAATTTGGTAGAATAGAAAAAATGGGCGAGTACTGTATTTACATAATTTATTAGCGACCCGCCCTCGCTTCGCTTCGGAAACATTAAATTTTATTATTGATTGAGAGACGAAGCCCGCCAATATGCGCGCGGTACGACAATAACTGCGGGTGACGCCGCGGGGCAAAGTTAATCTAAAAAAAGTAGCCTAAGTTGCTCCTTATGTCATCAGCTACCTATTAGTGAAAGGCTCATCAAAATCGGTCCAGCCGTTCCAGAGAATAGCCGAAACAAACAGACAGACAGACAAAAATTGTAAATAATGTTATTTTGGTGTAGTACATACACCAAAATAACATTATTTACAATTTTATATATATTCATATGCATGTAATAAAAAGCGGTTATTTCAATACTACAAACAGACACTTTCATTTTATTTATATGTAGATTATAAAATTTATTTATAACTTTACTAAGCACACATGAATATCGGTATAAAACATTTAAAAAAAAACAGTTTTGTAGTAACTGATTAGAGCTAAAAGAGAGAGAAAAACAACAAAGGGTGTGTCAGATACCCACTGTTCGAACATTAAACAATAAAAACATAGTAATAAACAGTATACAATAAGGACCAAAGAAAACAAAAAACAACAGCTATTTTTGCACAATGTAATTATTTAATTGTAGGTTGGTTTGTTTTTTTTAGAAGAACACTTCATTAAAGCATTGTAGCTTGTCTTAAAACTGACCACACCTACCATAGTTTTAGTTGACGTAGTTTAAAATAACCTCAGCAGTGGATGACCTTAGTACAAAGTCCACTATGTTTTGACGTTTGAATTTCAATCAACTTGTACCAACAAATAATCCGAACCCTGAGGCGATCATCAGTTTTAACGAGCCAAAATATATTTCTAAGTTCAATAACAAACGATTATTAATTATTATAACCCACCTAATTAAGCGGGGCCTTAAGATTAATTCCTTAAATTCTAATAAAATATTCCTTAATAAAATATTCAGTACTAGAAAAGAAATAACTAAGAGTAGAAATAGTCTGTCTGTTGAATTGTTGTAGGAGTTGTACCTACTCCTTTATTTCAAATCAAATCAATCATCTTCTATTTTTATTTCAAACCAAAAGTAACTGGATAGACTTTTGAAATTCCAATACCATCTACCAATGTAATGCAATGATCTAATTATTAAAATGCAATCGTCTAGATAATCGAACATACATCCAGGTACATAGACGCTATAGCCATTTCTAAAAACGATAGGCATAAAAACTAGTTCTAAAGAATCTAGTTTTTTTTAATGTCAACGGGTTGGGTATTAAGTAACTTCCATTGGGATATTCGTGCAATTTTTTATTTTCACGAACTGCTTCTAATGAGATTTAATAACATTACCATCTTATTTTCTGCTCATATTTCTTATCTCGTCTTTCGAATTTGACCTTTTATTTTTGAATAATTACTTTTGCTTCCAAGAATGAATTAGCTTTAAATTGAATAACTACAAATGTATTTTTATTGACTAAGTTTAGTTAGTAAAAATTTCGAGACCTACTTTTTGGTACCGTACTGTAATAATAACAGAAATATTTATCAATTAATTATGCACTTTTGACAAGACTGTTTGAATTTTCTATAATATAATTACTATATTAACTACTATACACATAGTTAATATTAATATTTAGACACTAGACACTTAATAATATTGAGACTTAGATTTTATGTGTCAATGTGAGTGGTGGCATCCATATTGTGGTGTCTATGGTTTCGGTTAGCACTTAACACCAGATGGGATGGTGAGTCGTTCAGCTGTATACGGAACAAAAAACTAAGGCATGTTCATAACAATATGTTCTGCTGATAGTTGATTGAAGAATGCAATTTAAAAATGTTACGTGAACATGGAAATCGAATTTAAATTTTTCGAACCTACTCATCAACATATTACCTACATGTTTATTCATTAGATATCACATTGCGAAAGGGTGTCACCTCCTCAGAAGAGAAAATTTTTTTATTTAATTTTCTTGTAAAAATTTTTGTGTTTGTTTTTATATGTTTCGTTCCACAACAGAGTCTAAGAAATACGACTCAATTAAAATTAAGTGACTGTCGGAGTCCATACACATCACAACTATATGAAGTCGTGGTGGTTTAAAGGGTAAGATACCCGATGCATTCGTATCAAACGATGATCGAATCCTGCGGGCAGGTACTAATTTTTCTAATGAAATGCGTTCCCAACAAATGTTCACGATTGCCTTCGTGATTGTCTTCCAACGGTGAGAGAATAACATCGTATAATACAAATCACCACCCTGTCTATTTCTGTGGGGCAGCCGTTGTACTGTCAAAGCTAAGACCTTAGACCCTCATCTCTCAAGGTGCGTTGCGGAATTTATGTTTTTGATGCCTGTGGGCTTCGTTGAACACTTAACACCAAGTAGACCCTGAGAACGTTGAACCATCTATGCAATAAAAGTTAATAGTGAATACTGTGACCCGCCTCGAGACATGTGGTCAATTTCATTCTATCACAGCTATTTCTTTTCTAAATCCGGAGTAGATGATTGCTTCAAACAGAAATAGACCAAGAAATAATAGCAGCAATTTCGATAGCCAAACGAAGATATAACTATTGCGGATATGATTATAACGCAAAATTTTCCTTCATCGTGGAAGATGGGCGTGAACAAATTAGGTTCCTTAGAAAAAAATATTTTTTTTAGGCCATAGCAGATGTACTTTTTATTTCATATTACGGATGTTGTAGTACTATTCGTAGATTGTTTTGCACGTATGCGTTGTATAAATAACGGTTGCCGTCATTATAAAACAAAACAAAAAAATAATGAGAATAATTGAATTAGTGCCGCTAACTTGTCACTTTCTAAGATTATTAAAAATTCGGTCTGGCATTTTGCAGACTAAATAAAGGTAAACAATTTAAAAGGCTGTAATTAGTGTTTACGGTCCGAGGATTTTACATGGCTATGGCCAGAAGAAACGTGTATATTAAACGCTTTGAGCTACCAATGGGCTCTATAAACCGCTTTACGGCTTGAAAGCGGTTTTATCACGACAAGGTGATAAAATCATAAGGATAATGTCATAAAATATAACACGGCCATAGGTTAACTCGTTAAATGAATTCGGTACACGCAATTATTAAACATAAGCAAATCATCAGTGATTATGATTACAAGAATTCGAATAAAACATTATGAAATAAAAATCAAAACCCTATATCAGCTAATTTGAAAACCAAATCACAGTTTTGTATAGCTTAATCGAGCACATGTTTGTAGCAAATTATTCGTAAAACTATCGCTATGAATATTTATAATAAGGATATAATAATATACAGGTTTATAACGTAACGCATATCTACATATTTACACATAACAATGTCAAGTTCATGTCTAACACTAGACAGTTAATGTTTTTATATTTTATATTGACTCCTACACAAATTAAACATGTTATAAACTGGACAAAACGATCAGGCACTTTATTAAATATTTTAAGACACATTATTTTAAATTTTAAGGAGCCTCAAATAACTTTTGGAAACTACATAGCCATTTAGCACTTGAAAATGCCATCTCGTGTCGCAAGACGGATAGCGGCACTCACGCTAACGTATATACTAAATAACCACTTTGCACCAGATATTTTTACTGGTGGTAGGACCTCTTGAGAGTCCGCGCGGGTAGGTACCACCACCCTGCTTATTTCTGCCGTGAAGCAGTAATGCGTTTCGGTTTGAAGGGTGGGGCAGCCGTTGTAACTATACTTGAGACCTTCGAACTTATATCTCAAGGTGGGTGGCGCATTTACGTTGTAGACGTCTATGGGCTCCAGTAACCACTTAACACCAGGTGGGCTGTGAGCTCGTCCACCCATCTAAGCAATAAAAAAAACAATAAAAAAAAAAAAAAAAAAAAGGTATGCTGTAAAATCGCTCACCCGTCTATACTGTAATAAACATAAAGTAAAGACTTATAGTCTACCTGCGCTAAAAGAAATCGTAAAAATCACGGTGTAAAAGTCGCTACCCACTTTGAGACGAGGTTAAAGTCTCTAGGGAAGCGATTACCAGTTATGAGAACGCTATCCGTTCCAACTGTACCAATAATTACTTTTCTAAGTGCTACCTGCCCCAATATTCGACCCATCGTCAGACCTTCATCACTTGCCAGCAAGCTAACTATAAAATAAAACATATCAGTACTGGTTACGATCACAGAGAAGTTGCAAAAACCTAACAAAATACTAATTAAGTAACACTAAATTTCAGGTATTCCAGCTACTTTGAACTACATTCCACTGGACGCTCCATATGAACCATCCCCGAAATTAACGCCCTACCCAAGCTTCGAAGGCAACGAATTAGGCAATTGTCAAACAGGATTGACTACTGTATACAGGGTCAAAGCAGACCAGTGTGATCGTCTTTGGGTATTAGACGTTGGCACTTATGGATACGGTAAGAAGATGAATTTTTTTATTATTCCAATGCCAATTTTCTTGACCTATGATCCATCGGTAGGACCCTCAGCTTATTATCTCCTAGTGGTACGGCTTATTGTAAGCTCGCATGAGACGGTATTACTGTTCTGCCCATTTCTACTGCGATAAACTGTTAAAATACGACTTTGACCTAGTATCTCAAGGTGATTGTCGATATTTACGTTCCCATCCATGGGCTCCGGTAAGAATTTATCAGAAGATAGACTAATGCGTATCAAAAATGTTAAAAATTAAGGACTGTTAATAATGCTTCTACATATAACAATAAACAATTCATTAGCCATTTTATTGTCTCGTTTCAGACAACGTTACAAATGTGTGCCCGTACACGCTCAATGTATTTGACTTGAACACTGATCAAATCATCCGTAAATACGTGTTACGACCAGAAGACATTGTCTCTACGACTTTCATTGCCAACATCGCTCTCGATATCGGTACCAGCTGTGAGACACCTTTGCCTACTTCTCCGATGAACTGGGCTATGGTCTTATCGCTTACTCGTGGGAACAGAACAAGTCATGGAGATTCAGCCACAGCTATTTCATGCCCGACCCTCTCGTCGGTGATTTCAATATCGCTGGCTTGAATTTCCAGTGGGGAGCTGAAGGTATCTTTGGCATCACGGCGTCTCCTATCGGTGCCGATGGTTACAGAACTCTGTACTTCTCACCTCTGAGCAGTCACACAGAATTTTCCGTGTCGACCCGTATCTTGAGAGACGAAACTAAAGTGAAAGGTTCCTACAAAGACTTCTCAGTTGTCGGAGTACGTGGTCCTGACGGTCACACGACAGCCAAAGTAATGGACGACTCCGGTGTCCAGCTTTTCAACTTGATCGACCAAAATGCTGTCGGCTGTTGGAGGTCGTCCCTGCCCTACAAACCTCAAAATATCGGAATTGCCGATAAAGACGACGTTGGCCTTGTTTTCCCCGTAGACGTCAAAATTGATGATGAGAAAAATGTATGGGTTATGTCAGACCGTATGGCTGTATTCCTTGAAGCCGAATTGGACTATAGTGATATTAACTTCAGGGTTTATACTGCACCTTTAGATACCCTAATTCAAGGAACCGTTTGTGAAGCGCCATTGCCAGTGCTTCAGGCACAGCAAATACTTAAGCCACTCCAACCGATCAAGGCTCTTCCTCGAGCGAAACTCTACAATCATGGCCTGGGAGTAACAGCAACTCCTTTCTCTGAAGCCGTTGCGGTATACAGACCAGGCTCAACGAAATCTGAACTGACAGGTTCTTATAGACAACCGATTATAAAGAACACTGCTCCTAAAGTTCAGAACTACATTTACATTCCGAAACAAACTTCATCCGCTTATACATCTGGTCAATTTACCAGGCCGAAAAGTACCAACAAGAATCCGTGGTGGAATAAAGCTACCAACTACAATTACGAAGTTTTTGAACCTTGAAAAACATTGTTTGATTCAAATTCTCAATTCCTAGATTAAAAAATGTAATATTAATAGACATTATGTATTAAATGTGAGGCTTTCTATTGCAATAAATAAATATAGAGCGTTTAAACAGAGACAATTTCGTAAAAGTGTCGTAAACTCTTTATAATAAACTTTCAGAAACCATTTAAAAACAAAACTTCTAGTACACTATGAAATTTATCAATTAATGAATCCATTTGGTGATAAAAAAATTGTGATGGTTGTAATATTATTGTTGTTTAGTGTTATTATGTATCTTTTATTACTTATTTAATTTTTTTTATAAATATGTAGTAAGTACTAGGTCGGTACAAGATTGTTGATTTTGTAATAAAAGTTGTTAACGAATTATTGTTTTATTAACTATCAATATTACGGTTGATTTCACTATTGCCACTTAAAAAATATTTACGGTTTATCGGGTCAATCTATATATTAATACGTGAAGCAAAACTTTGTATCCCTTTTCACGAAAATTGCGCGGACGGAGGAGTATGAAATTTTCCACACTTATAGAGAATATAGAGAAGAAGTGCACAATGCTAATATTTTTTTTAAATAATGCATAAAAGATACATTAAATCAATAAAGAAAACATTACACACACTACATACTATGTATTTGACGCACACACGTATGCATACTATTTATTTATTGTCAAACTTTTGTTCTTGACGTCTGTTGTCAAATTGAGAATAGATTAAGTATTATTTGTCTCTGTTAATATTTTTATAGTGTAATCTTGGCGAAATTGTGATTATAGAAGTATAAAATACAATCATAATAGTGTACAAACTTACAATTCTAATTAATAATTGAAGACGAAGTCGCGTGTGTCACATATATGCAACTACTTAATCTTGGAGCTGACATTTAAAAACGCATTTACTACGAAATTAAACTAGTTGTTCTTAAGTAGCATTGTCGAAGCATTTATGTGTTTTACGAAACGTGAATACAGTAGTAACGCCAAAGAAACATCTACTGAGCGTAGTCGAAGCCTGATATTTGTGCGCGAAGGAAGTATTCTTAGTCAAATATTTGTTTCCATTGGAAAAAATGCCTTAAACTTTAATTATTTAAATACGTTTTCGTATTTATACATTCACAAAAATCACAGAAGCACAGTAAGTTTGTTTTTTGCATATTTAGTGACATCACCTTTTCATTTCAATGATAATTAAATCGAATTCATGCTCAATTCGAAACTCATAACAGATATTCAACTCAAACACATGTCACGAAACAAATTTCAAGATTAAGCAAGTACAGAACCTTGCCAGTAATTGTTTTATAATTTTTTTTTATTGCCCTTCTAGGCAGACGAGCATACGGCCCACCTGACGGTGAGTGGTTACCGTCGCCCATAGACTTCAGCAATGCCTGGGGCAGAGCCAAGCCGCTGCCTACAAATATGTACATTCATCCAAATAAAACACATCGGAACGTAACATAGTTAACTGGCAATGCCATGTTTTTCGAAGCAGTAATTTAGCATTAATGATCAAAACGATTTCTAAAACCGACATATTTAAATGGAATTGGAAGTTTTTTTTACGTAGCGTACCTAATATTCCCTAAATTCTTAATAAATTAATATTTTTATTAGTTAACAAAACGTAACACACAATGGGGGACGTGAAAAAACAACCACACGTTGATTATGATCCATTCGAACATCGTGAAGTTGAAAAACCGAACTCGTAAGTATTTTTTTATTTTTTAAATTATTAAGTTGATAATTTATTTATTGTTTTTTTTTTGTTGTTAAATACAAACTCTTTTCGTAATTTACGTCGATAACGCAAAACAAAATTTTGTAGCGTGCACTCACGAAATGTCCGATAATTTTTTTTTTAATTTCATTACGCAATATTATGTTTGACACAAACAAATAATATTTGCTGGGTGTGAAATAGAAACGTCCTTTATTTTGATTTGTGGAAAACTAAACATTTTAGTAAATAAGAAAAACGTCACAGGTTAGTGGAATCATCCCGGGCGGACTTCCAAAACGCCCTACCACTAGTAATTAAGGAATAAAATGAAATTAATTTTTGGGGGTGTAATTTAGATTCTCCTTCTCGTGTCACTTCTGACAGAGCGATCGTGATCGTCATGTAGTGTTGGAAGGGGCAGACTTTATGCGTCTCACGATGTCCCACCATCTCTCCCTGCTCGAGGCCATTCTACTGCATTCATTTAGGGGACCTCCCACTGCAGTTTTAATTTGGTCGGTCTTTTACCATCAACCCTTCCCTGTAGAACGAGGTGTTCTATGGACCGGCCATCTCGTTGCGAAGCGTGTCCGAAGAAATCCACCATTCGAGACTGTACTATAGCAAATAGACGCAGCTTGATGCCGAGTTCCTGAAGTATCGAGACATTTGTACAAAAGTCGGTCCACGAAACTCCAAGCATTCTTCTCCAGCACCACATTTCCAGAGCGTCTATTTTTTTCCTTTCCACGTCTCGCACGGTCACGTCTCAGCAGCGTATAGAAATATAGAGAATATTAGTGTTCTAACGAGCCTGATCTTTGTGGTTTTAGTTATGTTACTATTTCTCCATACTTTACATATTTAGATTACACGATGCTATTCCTTCATCATAGAAATCGTTTGTAAACATTAACGCTTGTAAGATTCGAACACTATTAAATTAAATCTGATCATTGAACCACATCTATTTATTTGAAAACAGATTACAGCACGATAAGATTAGTTAGTATTAAATCGAAATAATAAAATATATTCACTATCCAGCCTAAGTGTAACCGAACAGATCTAGGTATGGTTTTAATTTTCCTTGGTTGTATTTCTTCAAGCGTTTGTTATTATTTAAAGTAGATTTGCCACTCAAGGTCAAATTAACAGAATTAATTTAAACGAAATGAAGTATAAACAATGCGGTCTATTCATAAAACACCTTTTCTACACATATACAGTTTAATTATGACTTACAATTGATGGTAGGGCGTTTAATGAGCCTATACGGAGTGGTACAATACTCTGTACATATTCTTCTCATTTTTCTAAACCCTACTTATACGAAAATATAACTGAGACTACGACCTCACGCTTATAAGTAGTTATCAGATTGTGATATCTATAAACTCCCTACTGATCAGCGTAGTGTCGAACCCGTCGCTTGCGACGAAGAGCTCGGCGAGTAAATTAACCCTCAGACACAGCCCACTGAGTTTCTCGCCGGATCTTCTCAGTGGGTCGCGTTTCCGATCCGGTAGTAGATTCTGCGAAGCACGGCTCTTGCTAGGATTCGTGTTAGCAACGTCATCAGGTTTGAGCCCCGTGAGCTCACCTACTAGTTAAGGCGACGCTGATATAGCCTCTCAAGACTATCAGCTTGGGTAAGAAAAAAAAGTGTGAGTTTTTTAACGTTCTCGATAGCGTAAAAGTTAGCTCATATTTGTATGGAATGGGATGTTTGCCTACGTTTGCCGCTAGGGGCGCTGTTCCAACTGCATACAAAATTGGGCTAACTTATATTTATTTTATTTTATTAGTGTATATATTTACTTCCTCTACTCGAGCTCTAGGCTCGATTTACTGAGCTCCCGCCCCGACATTATATTTTATTTTATTATATTTTATTTTATTATTATTTATTATATTTATTTATTTCGAATTAATCGTTAGGTATGATATTGATTTTTCGCTAGTATTGAGAATAATCTAATGTCATAATGGGATTTTTAGTGATGTACGATCAACTGCAAATTAATAAAGGCCTCTTTAGGCACAGGAATACTTGCGGGACCTCTGGCCTTCTCAAATGCAGGTTGGGGCGTTGGCCTTATTGGAACACTTTTCATCGGTTTCTTGTGTACTCACTGCATACATATACTTGTAAGTAGCATAAATGTTTTTTTTTGCAGGATGCTCCCTCTCTAAATTGTGTGTTTAATAGCCAACCAAAATAAACCAAACTAACGCACTTAATGGTTAGCAATCATATTACTCATTAACACAATGATACGAGAAAATACAATTTACGGGAACCACATTTTAATTTACATTCAAATCTTTTCGAAACGCTACATCCAGATCATCCTTTCGCGTATCGACCGCGTATTTCACGATTATATTTACAATTTTGTATTTACATTTTATATTTACAAGATTGTATTTACAATTAAATTTCACGTGCACTTATGTAGGTACTGTTACAATTTCGTTATATTTCAAACCCTTTACAATTTTCTCTGTCAACAAAGACTAAGGCACCAGAGAATCCTGCCTTGTTTTTTAAACCTAAAATAACCTCGGTAAAATTTAAATAGTAAATGCGAAACTATACAAATTATACTATGTATTTTGAATCATATCAATATTGTTCACATTGCTTCAATTGTCACTGTATTTATCGAATACTCGCAAATTTCTAAGTCACGAATATTGTAGGTGAAGACATCTCGAGGCTGTTGTATAATCGAGAAGAAACCATTACTGGACTACGCGGAGACATGTCGGTCAGTCTTTGCTAACGGACCGAAGAGTGTGAGAAGGTTTGCTGGAGCTGCTAGGTAATCATGCTAACTTTAACGTAGCTATAGACATTACGTACACTTTGTATGCAGAGACTTTAGAGTCAGAGATGCGCGCTCAGCGGTAGGATAAAAATTAGCATATAATATTGTTTCGTATGACTTCAACAATTTCCGTAAATTCATGGCGATCGGTTTCGTTTCGTGCCTTGACCGTCAATAGGCAAGGGACGGATAGAAACAACACAATCGTGTTTATAACATTAGGATATGTGCGTTAATATAAACATTTTAAGTTCTTCCTGTTCTATCTTAATTTAAAGTCATTATTTCGACTAGATACTTTTTATTGACGTCTTATATTTCGATGGAGCCGGCTGCACGCACGAAAAAACATGACTCGTGCGGCGTTACCTCGCTTTGAGGCGTTCCATTTAAGGCTTGAAGTGCAAGCGAGGGCGCGCAACGAGCGACAAAGAGGCACAATCGGCCTCCGCGTTCGGCAGCGTTCGACATCTGTCTCTCTCCTACTTGAGTGAGCGATGCATCCGCGTGGCCAGCTGCTATACAATAATACATTTACATGTTTTCGTCAAGTATGAAGTTCAGTGAAAAGTGTCACGTTCAACTATCGTCAGTAAACCGACTTTACAGACAACCGTTTTTTATTAGCAAATTTATACTTAAATTAAATTTGTTATAAGTTATAACTTATAACTTTTATTTCACACAAATTAGCTTCATAATAAACGAAGCATATATTCTGTAAATACCTTTATGACTCAACAGGTATAAGGCGCCTATTGATCACGTTTCCGTAATTTATCTGAGTGAATGTTTTGTTTTAGCATTTTTGCAGAATTTGCTCTGTTATCCACATACGTCGGAGTATGCTGCATTTATACAGTACTTATATCGGATTCGATTAAACAGGTCTGTGATGAATCTAAATAAACTAATAATCAAATAACGATTAACAATTTAATAGACGTAGGTTTATCTAAAGATAACGATTCAATGCTTTATAAAGTCGACACGGAAATAATATTATCTCTACAATATACCTCATGGAAAATATATAATTTAGTGTGAAATAACTCGTTCTTTTTATTGCTTAGATGGGTGGACGAGCTTACAGCCCACCTGGTGTTAAGTGGTTACTGGAGCCCATAGACATCTACAACGTAAATGCGCCACCCACCTTGAACTAAACCAATAAACGTTAGATTAAACTATAAAAACAGTTTTAGTTATAAATAAAGAGCATTCGTTTTAATGACACTATTCAGTTTGTTCTTTTTTATTTATTGTTTAGATGAGTGGACGAACTCACAGCCCACCTGGTGTTAAGTGGTTACTGGAGCCCATAGACATCTACAACGTAAATGGGCCACCCACCTTGAGATATAAGTTCTAAGGTCTCAGTATAGTTACAACGGCTGCCCTACCCTTCAAACCGAAAAGCATTACTGGTTCTCGGCAAAAATAGGCAGGGTGGTGGTACCTACCCGTGCGGACTCACAAGAGTCCTAGCACCAGTGAAATTTAATAATTCGTTTAATAATCCTTCATTTTCAGCTTATAGACCACTACGTACCGTCAGTAACGATACCTGTAGAATATTACTGTTTGATACTGCTACTGCCTCTGTGCGTACTTTGTCAGATAAGATACTTAAAGTTTCTGGCTGTGTTTTCAATGATAGCCAATGTCCTACTCGTGGCCACATATGCAATATGTCTCTATTATATTTTCGGAGGTGGAATTTCGTTTGTCGATAAGAAAGTTGCCGGTGATCCGGCAAGATATCCAGCTTTTATTTCGTGAGTATTTACTAATAATACCTTTTTACTATCTTATGAATACAGGTATTTTTTACAAGCAATGTGGGATACGGGCAAGGGCGATCATATTTACCTAATATCGTAGTAAATACCTAATATTTTGGACTTGGTAATAAAAGTAATGATCATTAAGGAAATCATAATTGGGTATAACAGCAACGCTACAAAAAAAACATAATTAGGTATATAATTATCAGCTCATCGTATTGCACTCATACATACCCGACCCAGTAGACCGAATGGTAAACCGTCGACGTCGCCCAAAGCACGTCATTACGGATCCTCCTGATCCATTAACGGTGCTTTTAGGCACCACAAGCACCGGTCACCGTCCTCGTCGAACCCGTCGCTTGCGACGAAGGGTTCGACGAGTGAACTAACCCATAGACACAGCCCACTGAGTTTCTCGCCGGATCTTCTCAGTGGGTCGCGTTTCCGATCCGGTGGTAGATTCTGCGAAGCACTGCTCTTGCTAGGGTCAGTGTTAGCAACTCTCCGGTTGAGCCCCGCGAGCTCACCTACTAACGTTAGGGCGAAGCTGAAATAGCCTCTCAAGGCTATCAGCATAGGTAGGAAAAAAAAAAAAAAAAAAAAAAAATTGCACTCAAATCTTTTAAACACTAATTTCGCAATATCATATTCCGACGGTTTAAATGATAAGAAGAGCATTACGTGTTTTATTATTGTGCTATTTGGGATGCGTTTTAATGACAAAAAAACAAAGTCACGGCTTAAAACACAGCGGTGATATTAAGTCTAGAACTACAACTCCGCTTAGTATTCTAGCACGCTATACTTTTTGCACGTGTTTCAAGTAATATAATGAATAGGAAATATTAAAAATAATTACACACACCACTGGTCGTTTTCACATAATTTTTATTTTGTATTAGTACAATGTTGCGTTCAGATATGTTAAGATAGTAAAAAAATACAAAGTTTCACAATATTTTTCTTTTCTTATCTAAGCATTCATATAATTACAAGGTCAACGTGCAGAAAAAATTTCAATTTGGCTTTGAAATACGTGCACTGATTTTCTCTGCGATGATATATTCAATCACATTTTCACTAAAAACAACAAATACGGTTTTAAATCTTTCAGAACTGTAATATTTGCAATGGAAGGTATTGGAGTAGTGATGCCAGTTGAGAATTCAATGAAGAAACCGCAAAATTTCCTCGGATGTCCTAGTGTGTTGGTCGTAGCGATGTCGACTATTGTATTCCTGTACAGTACACTGGGTTTGTTCGGCTACTTTAGATATGGCGACGTTTTAAGAGGAACCATCACTTTGAATCTACCAACGGAGGAGTGGTACGTCTTAAAAATTATTGGGTTTTTTTCACGTCTCTTCTTATGATATTTTTAAGCACAGTGGCGGATTTGCAGTCTCGACCGCCCTAGGCCCCAAGCCATCAGCCGTCCCTTTCTCAGCATCCACCCTATAGACTACATAATGAAATTACTTTATGCCAACTTTTATCTAAATAGATTTAGAAATTTAAGAAAACAAATTAGTTTTATGCGGTATAAATTGCACCATAAAGTGCAGTCCGCCCGCCATACGTTATAATAAGTTTTTGCTACGATTGGGACCGCCCCTAAATCGGGCCTTTGGGTAAATCCGCTACTGGTTAAGTATGTCGCAATGGATATAGCAAAGCATGTCCCATCTGCTGGTAAGAATTCACTGGAGCATTAGTTCGCCGTGAGCCTGTCAGTCCACTTATTATAAAAGCACGAATGCTGAACGTATTTCATGAGCCCTGAATGGAACGAGAAGGCAGCTAGCATATAAATGCTAACTATTTTTTTCATTTTTACATCGCCATATGTACGCCAATTGTACATTTTTTTTATTTAATGTTCACATGTTTTTTTTTGGTGTACAATAAAGAATACTCTCTCTCTCTCTCTCTCTCTCATATTTGGCTGAACGAGCGCAATGCCTATTTGATGTTAAGAGATTACCCGAGCCCACACCATAATGTGGTGGTATTGCTTACTAGCCTACCGCATTGATCTTCATTGCTTCAAACGAGTTTTGTATTTTGCATGGTTCGAAAGCCTAAGATCAGACTTTAATTGGTCCTATTGCACACAACCTTTCACCAACGCAAGCGTGTGAGGGAAGTCCGGTGATTATTCCCTTCCAAAAAAATAATTAATACGTATTTAGAATTAGAAAGCTTCTCTGCTAGGTACCATATTTTGTATTATTAATAAAATTAAACATTTAAATTTAGCGCTAAGCAGATACGTGTGTGCAATTGTTTTTTTTTTTACAAATTGCTCATACCTCTGTATTTCTTCATTTAGTACCTAATTAATAACTGTCACTGATTAATCTAACGCGTATTTGTACAGGCCCGCGATATTCGCGAAGATCTTCATTGCGCTATCAATATTCTTCACGTACCCTCTACAGTTCTATGTAGTTATCGATATATTCACGAAATATACGAAGCATCACATCAAGGAGAACTACCAGAAGATGGCGCAGGTGGTCGCCAGAACCGTTGGCGTGACGTGCTGCGGTAAGATTATTAGATATATTAACATATTCCTGAAAAGCGTAACTTGGTTCTATTTTTAAACTTTAATTTGATTTTTTTTATTGCGTAGATTGGTGGACGAGTTCACGACGCACCTGGTATTAAGTGGTTACCGGAGCCCATAGACATCTACAACGTAAATGCCGCCACCCACCTTGAGACATGAGTTCTAAGTTCTCAGTATAGTTACAGTAGTTGCCCCACTCTTCAAACCGAAACGCATTACTGCTTCACAGCAGAAATAGGCGGGGTGCTGGTACCTACCCGTGCGGATCCATAAAAGGTCCTACCACCAGTAACCACCAGTTCATTTGTCTTTTCTTGGGGTCTCAACTTCTAAACTATAATTTGGTAAAAATTATTTAAAGAAATTATAGCCTATAAGCAATTGCAACACTGATAGACAAATTGAAATAGTTTTCATTGGGAAATTTGAATTTATGACTCTAAAACCAAGGCTGAATGACACAAAATACCTTTACTACTGATATTTGTAACATCATCAGTCACCTAACAATTACACGTGAGATTCAACACGTTCTATAATGTGGTACACGAATCGAAGGCAAGTAGCAATACCATGCAAAAGTTTGAATAATGCTTTGTTAGATTACACCATACCGGTTATTTATAAATAGATTATGTGGTATTTTAATGCCGTATTGGCATATAAACCTGACACTGGAGGACTTTAAGGTACTTACTGTATGCGCTCAACGATGCATTCGTCTCTTGCAAGATGTACAGATTTGGTATTGCGCCTTATATTATTTGCCCAGCCTTTAGTTTTTCGTGTTTTTTGCGTAATGTGTGGTTTGTTCTAATGCCAGTGCAATGTCAACTGTTAGGCTGATTGATGTTTGGGATACATAGTAGCACATTACCATCCCCTAAGCTGCTACAGGCAACAAGAGTAGTAGTAATGGATGACTTCTTAAAACTAAATATTTTATGAGCTATTTAAGTCAACACAATGTGTCTCTTTATATGTCTAGGCTAGGTTGTAATCAAATAATGTAGGAAAGAAAATACAAGTCATCAAGTCTATCATTTCATACTATTACGTTGTAAATAGTCCTAGCAATATGAAACAATGTACCAAAAAAAGTGACATTGAGAAATATTTGTTTGACCAGATCCAAATCTCATCTGACGTAATATTTGTCGGTGCGTATAACATTATAAAAATATTAGGAAAGGAATTCTGACATCTTGTATGGAAGGTATTTAATTTCTTTGTGTATATTTTTTTGTTAATGCGCCTAGCCCTTTTTCTTTATTGCTTAGATTGATGGACGATCTCACAGCCCACCTGGTGGTACGTGGCTACTGGAGCCCATAGACATCTACAACGTAAATGCGCCACCCACCTTGAGATATAAGTTCTAAGGTCTCAGTATAGTTACAACGGCTACCCCACCCTTCAAACCGAAACGCATTACTGCTTCACGGCAGAAATAGGCAGGACGGTGGTACCTACCCGTGCGGACTCACAAAAGGTCCTACCACCTTCTGCTCCACCATAGCTACATTCTCGCGTGTCTTACTAATCCACTCTTAGTGATTTCAAAAGCTGCTGTGAGTGCAAGTCATCGTATTCAAAACCGCTAAAGAGTTCGATTTGAGCTTTGTCCATAGTATCAGGCACTAAGTTTCTCGCTGGATCTTCTTAGCGCGTCGTGATTTCGATCCGATGGTCGGTGCACTCACGAATTACCTGTCCTTGACTTGTTAGGCCTCTTGGAGCACTCAGGATAATCCCTCTCCCCCCTGGCTGAGCTTCTGAGTTTGCTCGTCTTAACCGGCTATGCGATAAAGTCTTTGGACCATCAGTAATGCGTCAAACATGAAAAATAATTCTCACCATCACTACGGTCGAGTGGAATAAAATAAATACTCATATCATTAAAGTTGCCTTAACAGGACATAAGAAATACATGAATAATTAATTGTAGTAGATATTTGCAAAGTAGCTTCGATACGTGATTTAATTCGAAATAGTCATTTTAGAGTAAAATAATACATAGTCTTTAAATTTTAAACGTTAAGCAACCATAGTTTTAATAGGTATCAGAAACACTAATTTACGCATTACTGACTGCAAATTAGCCTCTAAATGTCGTCTTAGCTAATAGCCGTAAAGCATCCAGCTATTGCAAAATTCAATCCAAATCAGTTTGATTTACTAGAACTATTTTATGTGAAACAAATATTTAGTGATATGTTAGATTTAACATTCAGTTAACGATGAGAATGTTTGTTAATATTTCATCATTTTCCGTATGTGTGCTCCTGTGTATTAAACAAACCTTAGATAGTATAGATAGTTCTAGTAGTAGGTAATAGTATTTATTACTGTGTATCACAAGACTTTGTTAACAATGTCTCAGTGAATAAACAAATAAACAGCGAAACACAAATTCTAAAACTTTTATTTATCTCTGTATACGTAATAAGCAATGCGAGACAATTATCTGATGGACGCTTTATAAACACACATTTCTTTTTTTTGAATTTCGCTTCTCATAGATCTGATTGAATTACAGCCTCACTGATTAAGCTCATGTTTACTGAAAGTAATAGTTAAATAGATTTTTTTTTAATGTTATAATAATATATAACTTTTTCTTTACAGTCGGTATTGGAATAGCATTACCACTGCTAGAACAAATTATCAATATAGTCGGAGCGATTTTCTATTCGATTCTCGGTCTCGTGATTCCTGCTATCGTGGAAACAGTTTTCCGGTGGAACGACCTCGGAAAATTCAAATGGATTCTTTGGAAAAATGTCCTCATTCTTCTCTTCGGCCTCGGAAGTCTCGTGTCAGGATGCACCGTGACAATAATGGACATAATACAAGTACTCAAACAGAAAACTGAGTAATAACGTAAACTACAATGTCACGATCGATGTCAAGTACTGCTCATTACATTACACAGCAATGTCAGCCATATCTCAGAGGAAAAATAAATCGTAGTAGAATTTTCCGTAAAGTGAAGATACTATTTTACTAATAAGGAAACTGCTTAAGCAAATATCGGTAATGATACAGCGTATAGAAAAACGTAAAAAATATGCTTCGTGTAATGATAGAACTCAGAACTGTAGAATGTTTTTCATGTTGGAAAAATGAAAATAAATTTGTACAACTTCATTTCTTAGCAGAAAATTCTATACTATCTACAATTCGAGAGATTAACAAAATGTTCTCAATGTCTTAGTTTGAAATTTTAATTTCATTCCTTTTTTGGCATTCTCGTGCTTCGAAATTATTCAAATGGAACTTGATAGCAATGCGTGACGCTTAGTCATTGTTATTATGTTCCCAAGACTCGGTATCCGCAGTCATACTAATTACTATTGTTTGTATTTTGTTTCACGTTAAAATATATGCAAAAACTGTAAGCTATTAGCTACATACAAAATTAATAAGAAAATGAAGTAATGAAGTTCGAGAAACCCAAATTCAATGTATAAAACTATTTTAAGGTGCAAAACGATTTCATAATTTTAGCTTTGATCCATTGGTACAGATTTTGAATTTGATCAAGATTTAACTTTACATTTTTGTATCAGTGATGACGATGGGCAACGGTAGACACAAACTATCCGGTAGAAGAAATGCTTAACTTCTTTCGACACTGCTGCTCAGTTTTGAGAAAGTCTTAATATCAGCTCGACACACCGGCTTTTCGATTAACTACTAACACTTCTTCAAAACCCAGTAGCAAGAACCTCTCTTCAAATTTCCATAAATAATGTTTGTTTATTTTCAATTCCTATTCGATATTTTCTATTATTCAAATAAAATTTAAATACTAGTGCCACTAATTTCAAAGTAGCTGCTACTAATTTCAAAGTACTGTTGCCTACCACATAGCCTTAACACGAATAGATTAAAACCTAGTATTTGAATTCATAATAAATTATATACTCACATTAAATAAATTACTGACTACTTCATTTTCATATTGTGAAATAAAAACAAAACATTAAATAGAAGAAGTTAGTTTTTAAATGGTCAATAAAATGATTGAAATATGATCGAAGCATTTTGTATTGCCCACCAATCTAGCAACTTAGAGAGAGATAATACACGTTATTACACACCAAAACACAACGAACATTAAAAAAACAATCAAAAAGCAGACATTTGTATAATAGAGAGAGAGAGAGAGAGAGAGAGAATTCTTTATTGTACACCAAAAAACAAATAAACAGTGCGATACATTAAACACAAAAAGTACAATTGGCGGTCTTATCGCTAAGAGCGATCTCTTCCAGACAACCATCAGGTGGACAAGAATCATTTCGTTTCATTTACAGAAATTCTGGAAGATATAAAAATATAGCAAGTATGTTGCGGTGTACTTACTTACTACAAACGATTTATTATTATAGAAAATATATACATGCAATAAACAGATATATACCATACCATATACAACATATACATATAAAATAAATAAACTATTTATAGAATTTAAAAACTTTTACGTACCTATTCGTTTCGCTTTTTTTTATGTATTTTAATAATACGAAAAGTGTAAAGTATTCGGAGCATTGAAAATAATTTAATGACAGTAAAAACAGGAAACTACGATTTCTTGATTCAATGTGATTACTTTTTTACTTGTTTTTCTTATCAGCGTAGATGAAATTTCTAGTTAAATGCCACCATTGAGAATAAGGCATTAGTTTCATTGGAACCGCGTAACAGTAATAAGGACTCAGTGTCGGAACAACGTGCCGTAAATGTGGATGAAAAGGGTAATACCAACTTGTGTCTTAGCAGTATTTAAGATATTAAAGGCTAGGTAAAGAAAAATTATGAAGTCGTCGTGGCCTAAGGGATAAGACGTCCGGTACATTCGTGTTCAGCGATGCACCGGTGTTCAAATCCCAGGCGGGTAACAATTTTTTAATGAAATACGTACTCAACAAACGTTCACGATTGACTTCCACGGTGAAGGATTAACATCGTGTAATAAAAATGAAATCCGCAAAATTATAATTTGCGTTTTTTTTTTTTTTTTTTTTTTTCCTACCTATGCTGATAGCCTTGAGAGGCTATTTCAGCTTCGCCCTAACGTTAGTAGGTGAGCTCGCGGGGCTCAACCGGAGAGTTGCTAACACTGACCCTAGCAAGAGCAGTGCTTCGCAGAATCTACCACCGGATCGGAAACGCGACCCACTGAGAAGATCCGGCGAGAAACTCAGTGGGCTGTGTCTATGGGTTAGTTCGCTCGTCGAACCCTTCGTCGCAAGCGACGGGTTCGACGAGGACGGTGACCGGTGCTTGTGGTGCCTAAAAGCACCGTTAATGGATCAGGAGGATCCGTAATGACGTGCTTTGGGCGACGTCGACGGTTTACCATTCGGTCTACTGGGTCGGGTATGTAATTTCCAGCGGCTACGATGAGAGGGTTCTCATGTCGTGCCGCCTTCTCAAAATGGCGCAGCGATGCCGACTGTAGATACTTACTAAGGGAGTCGAGCTCCAGGTCGTCGTGGAGATCCACATTCCTAAGGAACCAAGGCGCTCCGACGGCTATCCTGCAGAATCGTGATTGAATAACCTGAAGGGATTTCAAGTTGGTGCGGGCTGCGTGAGCGAACACTACGCTTGCATACGTCATGACGGGGCGTATACAAGTTTTGTAGAGAGTTACCTTATTTCGGAGGGACAGTTTGCTTCGACTACAAAGCATTGGATAGAGTCGTCCTAGAATAAACGCGGCGCGGTCGCGTACCGTTTTTATATGGGGACGGAATGTCATCCCTCTGTCGAGGGTGACGCCTAGATATTTGACCTTCGAGACCCACGGAATGGGCTGGCCAAAGAGAGTGATGGGACTAACGGCGGAGGTGTTTGCGCGCCTACTACGGAGTGGGATGCTCGAAGTGATGTTCGGAGGGCGACCCCTTTTGAAGAGCACCGCTGCGCTTTTCGTGGGGTTGATGTCTATTCGCCACTTCCGGAACCACTGTCCCAGGGTGGCTACTGCGATCTGGAGTCGCCGATGAAGCAGCGACATCTTCCTACACGAGTAGTAGATAGCCGTGTCGTCGGCGAAGAGCGCTAGATGGGTCTCCGGAGACCGGGGTATATCATTGATATACAAACTAAATAATAACGGGGAGAGCGCGGAGCCTTGAGGGACTCCGGCGGTCAGTTGACGGGGACGAGAACGAGTTCCCTCTACTCGATATCGAAACGAACGGTTCGACAAGAAGTCTCGTATGATGAGCACGAGTCTGTCTGGCACTCCCATGTTGTACAGTTTATAAATTAAACCGTTGTGCCAGACTTTGTCGAACGCCTTCGCGATGTCGAAGAAGAGGGCGCCGGTCGGGATTTGTTTACGCCTATTTAGTCCTATCAGAATGTGCTCCGTGAGGCGGTGCACTTGTTGTACGCACGAGTGTTTAGAGCGGAATCCGAACTGTTCGTCAATGAGAATTTTGTTCGCGGTAACAAAATCCCAGAGGCGTTTCCTAAGGAGCCGTTCGTAAATTTTTCCTATCGTCGAGAGGAGACTAATCGGACGGTAACTAGAAGTTTCGTTTGTCGGTTTGCCCGGCTTATGTATACCGATAACGTCCGCTTCTTTCCACACCGCGGGAAAGATGCAGTGCGTCATAGCGGCATTTAAAATTGTAGCCAACATTGCTATCAGTTGGACTGGCAAAAATTTTAGCGCGCGGTTGTGGATGCCGTCGGAGCCGGGTGCCTTCCTAGGTTGGAGGTTGTGGATCGCGTCTCTAACTTCGTCAGTGGTAATGGGGGGTAACGCGTCCGAGGGCGGCAGGGAAGCTCTGCGCTCGACCTCCCTGTCGACTAACTCGGTGTGTTCGGGGTCCGCGTGTTGAGTGCTGGTGGTGCACTGCTCTTGCAGTGCATCGGCCAGCAGCTCAGCCTTGTCATCGTCATCGAATGCCGGTGGTTGGCCTGAAGGGCGTACGAGGGGAGGCATAGTAGCGGTAGTTTCGGATTTGAGAGTCCTAGCTAGTCGCCAGTATGCTTGGTGGGAGGGCGCGAGTTGTTCTAAATAACTATGCCAATTATCGTTACGCGCGTCGCTTAAGCGGGAGTGGACTTCGCGTTGTAGACGACGCATCCGAATCCGGTTTGAATGCGTGGGAAGACGATCGTAGGCCCGGATTGCCGCGTTCCTAACTCTTAAGAGATTCCTAAGATCGGGGGACAGTCTGATGCGGTGGAAGCTGTCCTCCACATCGACTTCTTTAGAAGATCTAATGATCGCGGAAGATAAGTGATCGGTAATGATGTTTATGGATTCGACGGTGTTCTCGGGGGATAGATTCGAATCCGGGCCGTAAGGGAGGATTGGCGGAGCGGTGTCGGCTAGGCACGTGCCCAGCTTATTCCAATCCACCATGGTCCTCGTAACAGTGACTGGGTTGTGGGGGCGACCGAGCTGCATAACGACAGGTCGGTGGTCTGAGTCGAGCTCTGACATTGCTTCGATGGAACGCAAGCGCAGAGTTACGTTCCTAAGCAATGCCAGGTCTATAGTGCTCGGACGGAGCGCGATGTTATACGGATAACATGTTGGAGTTGGGGGACCGACTATTTCAAAGGTGAGGTCGTCTATAAACGCGTCGAGACGCCTACCGTTAACGTTAGTACGATGGCAGTTCCACCTAGTGTGGTGGCAATTTAAATCGCCTGCCAGGATGACGGAGTCTCCCATGCCGAACAGTGACTCGATGTCACTGCTCAGAAGGGGCTTGTCCGGGGGGAGATAAACGGATGCGATGACGATCGGCTGGTGTCCCGTCAGCGAGATACGGCACACTGACGCCTCGATATGTGAGAGCGAGGGAGTATCGAGAGGGACAACGTGCAGGGCCCGCCTATAGTAAATGGCAGTCCCGCCTTTGGAGGCGGTGAGTCTGTCATTCCTAACCATGACGTAATTCGCGACTTTCGGGTCGCGACGCGAGGGCTTCAGACAGGTTTCCTGCACTAATAGAATATCTACAAGATTATCGCGGACGAATTCGAAAATTTGATCGCGTTGCCGCGCGAGTCCGTTAGCATTGTAGAATGCTAACGTAAGGGAATACGGTTTTTCTCTACCTTTTTGCGCCATTGGTTACCGGTAAAGATTTTATAACGTACGCGACACGGACTCGTAAACGTCCATGTGATCGAAAGCGGCCGCGAGCCGCTGTTCGGGGGTTACCGACCTACGTATCGCGTCTGCGAACGATCGCAGACGGTCGAAGTTGACCGCGGTGACGAAGTCGCGCACGAGCGCGAAGTCGTTGACGGCAGAGGGTTGCGGGGGACGGAACGCGGGCGCGGGGCGAGGTGCGAGCAGGGGCTGGGGCGCGGGGCGTGTCACGAGCGGGGGCGGGGGTGCGGTTTCCGTTCCCGCCTTCGTATACGGCAGCGGTTTTTTCCACGCCGACACCGTGGGAACTGCAGCCGGCACGAAGGCGGGTTTCGGCACTGAAGGCGCCGAAGTCTTTGGACCGACGGTTCGGGGGGCTGGGTGGGTCGGACGTTTTCGCGGAGCCCTAGGACATCCACGGTAGTTCGCGGGGTGCCCTTGCTTAAGGCATAGGACACAGCTTGGAGGTTCGGTCGCGGTTTCCCTAACACGCGAGCAATCTAGTGTGGCGTGGTCGCCGAGGCACTTTACGCAGCGGGGGCGCGCGTGGCAATTACGAGCCGAGTGGCCGTAAAGCTGACATCGGTAGCACTGCCCGGGAGTGCCACGCTTATGGGGGCTTCGATCGAGATCCCGGATAGGCCGCAAATTGTCGTGAGACATGCGATCTTCTTTTTGGCCTCCGGGGTGGGTTCTAGAGCTACCAGGATCATGTTGTAGGGCTGCTTGCCCCGCCCACTGTGCATCCGGTGCACGCTAACTAACGGGAGGGACTGAGCGGTCAGATCCTCCTTTATGTAATCGATGTCTAACTCCTTAGGGACTCCGCGTATCACTACGCGGAGCTCGCGGTCCTCCTGAAGAGCATAGGTGTGGAAACCTATGTTCTCCTTTCGGAGGTATGAAGAGAGGGCCCTATGGTCGCCCGGCGTTGCGACCTTTATCTGAATCCCATGCGCGACGTTACGCGCATGGGTGTAATTAATTTTGTTGGCCTGAAGGGCCTGAGACACGCGATTCCACGCTGTCTTCTCTTGAAGTATCAGCGGGGGCGGGGCAGCTACTTTAGGAGCGGGCGCGGGCTTGGGACGCGGCGGCGGGGTTACGCGGCGAGCGGAGTCCGACTCCGGTGTCACGACTACCTGCGGACGGGAGGCGGTCGCGGATTTAGTTTGCTTTGTCGTGGAGCTCCGGGACTCCACGGCGCGAGAACGCTTTTTACCGCGCGTTACGGTTTGGAACCCATCCGAGGTTCCAGGCTGAGGGCTTGACGCGGATTCGAAATCCATCTCCGATTCGGTATCGGAGCCTGAACTCGAAACGATCGAGGTCGCGACGGACGAAGCACGCGATGACGTAAACGACGCGGGCGCGGGGGTGGGGGTAGCGTTAGGCGCTATGTGAGCCGCATCGTCGGAACGTGCGCTCGAACTTAATGCGGCGGCGGGGGGCGCGCGGCGTGCCTCCGAGGCACGGTTGAGAAACGCGGCGACGGACGCGGGGGGGGAGGGATTGCCACGAGAGGCCCTATACCTAAGATACTCGGCCCTAATTGTCGGGTACCTTTCCCGGAGGAACCCGACAAAATCACTGTCACTGACACTAACACTTTCACTATTGTCTTCCATGCTTGCTTCGGTCTTCTTGCCCGGGGGGGGGCGGCCCCGGGACTTTTGTTGAACTCGCCGAAAGGCGAGGCCCCGGATAGGATTTGTAACCCCCCTGTGCTGCAGGACAGCAAGGAGCAGGGGGGGGGGAATGCCTATGCCGTGAAAACGGCAATCGGCGGGGAAAAGGAAAGGAACCCGCTCGGGCTGTATAGTGCTACAGCAGGCAGAATCGCGAGCGGGGGTCTAGTCTTGAAAAAGACTGTTGTTTTTGGGAAGGGTTAGGAAATCGCTAGCCTGTGAGTGCCACAGGAAGCTGAACGTAGCGATTGGTTTTGCCTTGAAAAAGGCAGTTGGTAAGGGTGGGTTCGCGGTTACAAAACTTTAGCGCACAAAAATGGACCTCGATACGCAGATCGCAAGCGACCAACGGATCGGCACGTCCGCACTACTGAATTGTACGCACGATGTATTCACGGTCACTACACTGTCGAGCACAACTGTGAGTTCAGAGACGCAGCTCGCAAGCGGGCCACGGATCGGAAAGCACGTCCGCGCACGACCGAGTCGTGAGCGAGAATGTAATTTGCGTAATGACTGGTGGTAGGACCTCTTGTGAGTCCGCGCGAGTAGGTACCAACGCCCTGCCTATTTCTGTCGTGAAGCAGTAATGCGTTTCGGTTTGAAGGTTGGGGCAGCCATTGTAACTATACTGAGACCTTAGAACTTATATCTCAAGGTGGGTGGCGCATTTACGTCGTAGATGTCTATGGGCTCCAGTAACCACTTAACAGCAGGTGGGCTGCGAGCTCGTCCACCCATCTAAGCATTAAAAAAAAAAAAACATGTTAGTATAACCAGGTATAAAAGATGGGTCAATGAAAGAAAAGGAACTCGATGTCACACATTCTTTTGTCCTCTAATCAGGATCATTATTATCGACCCAAATTTACTATTTTTATTACAATTGATTAGATCACTATTCTCAGAATGTTTTCCTGTCAATTAATCAGTCAACGATTTGTTTTAAAAAAAATGTCCGAGCTTTCTCGAATTTAAAAAAGTTTATTTCAAATGGTTCTAAAATACACGCTGCACGGTGTCATAAAGCTAACTGGCATTACACATCCAAAGCGCAAAACATGTTGACGATTTGTCGACAGTACATTTTAAGCTTTTTGAACATAAAAGACAACGCTTCGAATATTTAGAAGCATGTAAAATAAGCCGCAAGCGTGTCGGCAAGACACTAACCTCATTCGCTGTTCAAAATAATTTTCAAACAAATTATTTATAATCAACTGTATAAATAGTCAAAATTACTCTTTATGTGTGCATATTCGAGGTGTTTCTAAAGTGTACATAATTTGTTAACTCGTGTGACAAATGGTTAATTAGTAATTGAATGTCTTCTTTTACTTTGTTAGCTGTTCAAAAAAAAACATTTGTTGTGTTAATTTTTTTTTGTATTACAACAATGACGCTGTTTTGGTCTTCTAACAAGCGAGATTCATTGTTAGGTAAACGAACGCTATGAGTGTCCGTACTTGTGGTTTTGAACTTGTATAAATGCAATCATGAAAAAGTCGTTCAAAAATTTGGACAAATATTTATTGATGTTCGAATGGTTAACGAGCAACTTAAGATATTTACAAAACTAGATGACCTGGCAGACTTCGTAGTGTCTCAATCGATAAATAAAAGACCTAAACTTTTATATAAAATAAACTAAAACAAACAAAGAATCCGTCCGACGAGGGACACATCAACGGAAAAACAAAATTGTTATTTTTATTTAATTCCGTGAATTTTCATATTTCACCTTACCTTTTAAACCTTCTCTAGATTTCCACAAATAATTGAAGACCAAAATTAGCCAAATCGGTCCAGCCGTTCTCAAGTTTTAGCGAGACTAACGAAAAGCAATTCATTTTTATACATACAGATAGATAGATAATCTAATCAATTCCGTATGGAAAACACAACAGGGCAAAAATCACTATTGTTGGTAGATTCTTCAAAATTATTAATAGTTTCAAGTACTCGTTTGCAGAATACGGCTATCGAACATATGTCCTATAACACCTTCGTAGAATTTTAGTTCGGTTTTTGGCTTCGTTCCGGTCGAAATCCAAACGAAGTGGTAGATGATTGTACAAAGAGGCCGAACGAAGGCCTTTCAAGGGCACGATATTCAGCGATGAAGTATGCGACTCAGAAGAAGAAGAGCTTCAGTTCTTTCTTAAATAGCTTAAAGAATTGATGTATTGTGAGCATGTCTCATAAGAGTCAGATAAAATCTTGAAGTCCAAGAGAAATTTGGAGCCCAAATAAGCCGCGCGGGTGAAATCTAAACACAAACAACAATCGTCTATGACGCAAATTTTATCTTAATTTATCGCAGATAACCGAGATTGTCGCAATAAAACAATTACATCAGGACAGACGTAGAAGTATTAAAATGTCTTTTGTACATAACTAGCACATTTTGTTTCCTGATTTTAATGGAGTCGCTTTCTGTCGAGTTCCAAGCCATTTGGAACATTAAGTTTTCGTAACAAAATCGATATAAGTTATCTATTGAACAAATGTATCCTAAACTAGAAAAAATGAGTGGGAAGACTGTTAAGGAAGACGAATACAATCCGTATGAACATCGTAAAATCGAGAAGCCAAATTCGTAAGTAATTATATTATGATTTACATAATAATAAATATTTCAAATAAATAGACAATTACAAAACAGTAATTTTTTTCGGTCTTTGCAAGTTATGACATTTTTCAGACATGACACTTTTAATCATTAATAATAACACTCATTATGAGCACTCCCATATCACTTCGGTTAAGCCGGCTACCTTGCCATAGCAGGGGTTCCAGGAGCACCCTCGGTATTGCCAGACCATCAGGTGATCTGGCGTGCAAGAGAGCTAAGTTGTGGAGGTACTCATGGGGTCCACCGTCAGCCCCCTCGTAAATATTACTAGCTAGCTTCCGGATGAACTCCTCGAGTGACTCCACACCCAGATCCGTTGGACCGACTGGCCAAGTGGTGCATAATGCGACCTAATTGTAGCGTTGTCGATTGACCGCTACGAAACCCGAATTGCTGGGGTCTGAGAAAGATGTGCGGCGACAACCTTCTTAGCAGCAGCTGCTCGAACAACTTGCGGACGATAACTGTGGGCTTTCTCCTATTCTTACCGGGCTTGGGCAGGGTTGTCAGCTTGCCCAATTTCCAAATTCCCCCCGTAGGCAGTATGAAATTGAGCAGCCGTGTCATATATAATAAGACTGCTTCGGGGAAGTGGAAGAATGCTAGCGTAGCGATACCGTCCGCACCCGGTGCCTTGCACTTCTTCATCCGCTTGGTGGAGAGGCGCAATTCAACGGGAATGATGAATTCATCATCTCCCAACGGTGGCACCGGGAAGGAGAGTAGGCTTACTACGCTCTCTTCCACCTACTGGTGGAATGCGGCCTCTTGAGGGTACAGAGTCATTTGGAGCGAACTGCCGCCCCAGCATTTTAGCCAGGATATCGGCGTGGGCCTAAGCCGAGAAGCATCGATTACCCCTCTCATTCCCTAGTGGACAAATGAGGGCAGGCTAATTTGAGAGCCGGCAACAAAGCCGGGGGGGATACGGAGAATGGCTCCTTCATCCGCTTCTCTCAGGCATATTAAGGGTACAAATTTTCGTCGCCAGCTCCGCTTCCAGCTCATTAAGCTTGAGCTTAATCCTGGGCCAACGCAGGTGCCCTTCGCAAACCTTTAGTTACTAATTTACAACCATGTATTTAATTAAATGTAATTTTCCATAGACAGTAGTTTGTTTTAAAAATCGTCATCACTCATGTGGTGTTAATTAATTTAAAGTGTCAAACGTAAATTTGAATTTCATAATTAAAGCGTATGATGAGTTCGGTCACTGAATAGTTCCTAATTAACAAAACTACGCCAGTTATTTCGACACAAACACAGTGACTTTGAGGAATTTAACAAATAAATTCTACTTAATTACCCATTTACAGTTAATGACTATAAAATGCAATGGATCTGTTTTAAAACTAAATTGATGAAGCTATTGTGATTACAAAGATTTTACTAGGTTTTTTCAAATTTATAATATACCACAGCACCAACTTCATTAACTTTTGTAATCTATACTAATACTAATACTAATACTAATAATATTATAAAGAGGAAAGATTTGTTTGTTTGTTTGTTTCGAATAGGCTCCGAAACTACTGGACCGATTTGAAAAATTCTTTTTCCATTAGAAGCCGACATTGTCCCTGATGAACATAGGCTACTTTTTTAATTTTTTTTTTATTTATTTTTTTGGTTTCATGTGTGTTTTAATGTTTCCGAAGCGAAGCGAGGGCGGGTCGCTAGTGAATTAGATAAATGCACTGAGAATACAAAGACGTCTAAAATAAACTCTACTAGTTACTAAAAAAAGCGTTGTTAACTTGCTCTATCACTTATTTTCTTTACTATGCTGATACGATAGAGATAAAAAAGTAAACACTAGTTTTTTTTTACAAAAAAACCGATGTCATATAAGTTTTTTTTATTTTCTGAATGTCTTCATGAAGTCATATAACTGTAGGTCAGAGGCTTATGTGAGTACGTATAGATAATTTTCCATTCTTGATCCACATTAGTGGTATCTTAGCTTAAATTGTCCTTGATGGTGATGGTCAGATAAAATAAATCTTAAACTAATCTTAAAAACGCCTATATTTCTCTTAAAGCATATTGTATTATATAGCATGTATGCACTACCACAATATCTCTTTCCGTGGGTATCGTAAAAGGCGACTGAGACATTCACCGAAGAACGAACAATAGCGTTCTTTGAGCGTTATACCAGCGCATTGTGATTGTCATCTGGCCGCACGGATAAGCTTCACCATTCTGCCTATTTCTGCTGCGAAGAAGTCATGCTCACCAGCTAAAGGACTATTATACACTACAATTGAGACTTCGTCATTATGTCTAAAGGATCATCCGTCTATGCAATAAAAATCTGGACAGATCAACATTAAATAAGCTTTGTATCTGTGGTTTATACAATAAAAACATAATTTTGCATATAGTACAACTCTTGGAATTTCATGTTACGTATTACTCAAGTACTTACAATCATTTACATAATTTTTATAGAAGTTTTTCCATTAACTAATGTAAATTGATTACCATATGTGTCTCGTCATGCAATCCACAGAGATATCAGGTCATCAGCGAATCTGATTAAATCTTCGTTGGGCTCTGGCCTACTTGCTATGCCACTGGCTTTCTCCAATTCGGGCTGGGCAGTTGGCATAATTGGAACAATCGTCATTGCATTTGTTTGTGGACACTGTGTGCATATATTTGTAAGTTATATTTTTTATCTCATCAATTACGTATATTGTTATCAGAACCAATTAACCCACAGACACAGCCCACTGAGTTTCTCTCCAGATTTTCTAAGTGGGTCGCATTTCCAATCCGGTGGTAGATTCTGCGAAACACTGCTCTTGTTAGGGTCAGTGTTAGTAACATCGTCAGGTTTGGGTCCCGTGAGCTCACCTTCTTGTTAGGTTACGCTGACATAGCCTCTCAAGGCTATCGGCTTATATAGGAAAAAAAAACAAAACCAAATTACTAGTGATGGACATTTATTATAATAACAATATACATATAATAACATCTTGGAGATTATACAACAAAAATCTTGGAGATTATACACGGTCATTCGTGCATACCTATATTGCATACTTATATATGAACATACGTACAAATATATACATATTATTCAGATCAAAAGTCAGAAACGAACCCAAGACCCAGAGGTCAGATTCGCAAACTACTGCACCACCGAGTCAGATAAAGCTCGTTACATTTACGTACACTTTTCTAAGATGGACTAGGAGGGTTATATGCTAAGTATAAGTAACAGAGATCACGTTCTAATTAATTAGTGACAAGCAAATCTCTTGAGTGGTGACCGTGTACCGGAAGACGTAGCGTGGATAGGCGTTCGACAATATGAACGAACGACCAAGTGAGGTTCGCAGGGATCTACTAGATGCAGGCAGCGCAGGACCGATCTTTGTGGCGAGCCTTGGGGTAGGCCTAAGTCCAGTAGTGGCCGTCTGTGGGCTGGTAGAATAGAACCGAAGCAAATCTCTCTACGTCATTACGAAACGATCTCTTTATGGGCAAAATAATAATCAAAGCAAATCGAAATGTTTTTGCCTAATTACTGTTAGGAACTAGAGTCAGCATTACGGATAAGCGACTCACGTTGTTACTATTATGAAGCAGACATAGCTGTTATCTTATTATTTGCTAAATATAATTAATGTTACTGTAATCATTTGTCATTTTCAGGTGAAAACATCAAGAGGATGTTGCAAGCTCGTGCGACGACCTCTTCTAAGCTACTCGGAGACTTGCAAAGCTGCATTCGAGCATGGACCAAAGTCGTTACGACCTTTCGCTTTTGCTGCACAGTAATCACAATATGAATACAATTTGTGAACTTCTTCTCCAAACAATTCTCAGTTGATTCATAATTTTGTTTCCTTTTTTAGATTATTTTCCGAATTTGCCTTATTCTTCACCTACATCGGTGTTTGCTGTATTTTTACCGTCCTAATTGCTGATTCTTTAAAACAGGTTTGTATTACTAAGAAACTTTCAACACTCAACAACACATTTAAAATGAATTTCAATCTATCCCATCTCCATCAGTATAATAATACTCATCTTGTAGTTCTACAAGACTCCATATCGACGCTTGCATACCAGAAAATATTGCACATATTAATAATAATAATAATAAACTTCTTAAATCATTTATTTGCAGTGACTCTAATAGACATCTCAACGTGAACACCGCGATATTTCTTTATAAGTAAGGTTGAAGTTGCAGTAACAACATAATTGAGAAATTGTCAATAAATGGTTATTTCACCCTTTAAGTCTGACAGCATAGTGCTTCACTAAAATAAATAATAATATAGTCGAGGTGTGCCATTGATTAGTGATGCGCAATATTGAAATGTTTTAATTTTAGAGCCAATTTTTTTACGAGTATAAAAAAATAAAATAAAAATACAAGCTACCACCAATATCTTTGTTTTGTCTATTCTATTAGTATTGTCTATTATTAGTGTTGTATCTAATTTGTTTCATTTTCAGTTGTTTGATGAATATGTCACTACAACAGTCCTGCCTGTGGAATATTATTGTTTAATCATACTCGTGCCACTTTGCCTGATGGTACAGATCAGGCACTTAAAATGGTTGGCACCGTTTTCATTGATAGCAAACATTCTACTGATTGCAACTTTCGTTATCTGCATGTACTATATATTTGGAGACGAAATAAATTTTACTGATAAAAGAATCTCAGGAGATCTGTCTAGATTCCCGGCTTTTTTGTCGTAAGTATCATTCTGTCAATTTATCAGAGGGTTTTTTTTTTGTTGCATTAACGCGATTTGTGGATACTAATACAATTTTGATAGTTTCTCTTTTTAAAAAAATATTTACTGACGAGTAGTTGATAGACTTGTATAAATACTCAAATCAAAAAATGTAGATCATATCATTTCAAATTCAAATTCGAATTCAAAATCATTTATTTCAACTTAGATGTCAGTATGACACTTGTTGAATGTCAAAATACATATAAAAATGTTAACTCTACCACCGGTTCCAAAAAAAGCCACAGTCCTGAGAAGAACCGGCGAAACAAACTCAGCACTCAGCGGGCTTTTTTTGTTTTTTCTAAAATATTTTCTTTTTTTTAAATAAATAAAAATATTTACAATAAAGGAAAAAACAAGTCAAAAAATACAATTAAAAAAATAATAATAATAATGAAAAATGAAAAGGCCAGGAGCGAGCGCCTCATTCCCACGTAGTGCCATTTAGTAAAATTAAATAATCCTTAACTGTATAATATGCCTTGTTGCACAAACGTTCCTTGACAGTTTTCTTAAATCTATGAACAGGTAGTAATTGAACGTTTAGTGGGATCTTGTTGAAAAGTTGTATTTAGGCCAGTGATCGATATTTCGATATTTCGCATTGTGATAGTTTAACGAGATAGCTTAAAGAGCTGGTTTCGCCTTATACGTATATATTATGGCATTGAAAGAACACCGCTGGTTAATAGTTGATAAAAATACACACCATATCACATGATATTCAGATAGAATTTCCAAAGCTGTATTATTCACGAAAACTATCAAAGTAGAAAAATCTATTATCTTTTCCAATTATGACAGTTCCTTATAGCTTGACCATTGAATTTAATAAATAATAGTTTAAAATAACTAACAAAATACGCTTTTATAGAAAATCCAACTAAAACTAGAAAATAAACTTTAATAAATTTGAATTACAAATAGTGTAAGAAAAAATTATTTTATTGTAACAAAATGCGTGGGGTGCATGGTATCAGTAGTTATATATATTTTATGAACAGATATGAATAGAAAAGTTATTTTGATTATATCTTGAAAAGCACCCCACGCTTTTTTACAATAAAATCATTTTTTCTTACACTGTTTTTAATTCAAATTTATTATAATTTGTTTTCTATTTTTTGTTGGATTTTCTATAAAAGCGTATATTGTTATTTTTTTTAAACTATTATTTATTCTTCATTTTTTAGTTGAATTTAAATTTTTTCAATTTTTTTTTTTTTTATTATAGAATTGTCATCGGTTCTTAATAAGGATACCAAATTTCGAGTTAATCCGACGTTTTAAAGGGGGTCAAAATCATGTTCAATGATTCCGTTACAAACATACTTACTAACAAACATACATCTGAAGCTAATAAAAGCGTATTAAAAACAACTCAACCATCTTTCAGCACGGTTATATTTGCGATGGAAGGCATCGGAGTAGTGATGCCAGTTGAAAATACAATGAAAAAACCGCAGCATTTTCTAGGGTGCCCTAGTGTCCTCGTCGTAGCCATGTCGACTATCATGCTCCTGTATTCTATTCTTGGCTTATTCGGGTACTTCAGATACGGAGATGTACTTAGAGGATCTATAACACTGAACCTACCTATTGACGACTGGTAATACATTTTGTTATATATTTATATTACAGTGCGTGATGATAGATGATCTCACAGTTCCACTGAATATATTCGATTACTGAAACTCAAATATGAAAAAGATTCAAAGTCTACACAGAACTATTATAGGGTTACACGGTTAAGATCCTTCAGACTGAAGTATTACGGCAGAAATATACCAGAAATAGATGCAAATATATAATACATTATTGCACATTGAGAAAAGGGATGTTTGAAGTCGTCGTAGCCCAAATGATAAGACACCTGGTGCATTCGTATCAAGCGATGCAACTGTGCCAATGTTCGAATCCCGAAGGCGGATACCAGTTTTTCTAATTAAATATGTATTTTACAAATGTTCACGACGAATTGCCACGATTAAAAAATATCATCGTGTAATGAAAATCAAACCGGCAAAAATAATAATTTGCCTAACTACTAGTGGCAGGGCGTCTTGTAAGCCTGTACGGGAAGGTACGACTACCCTGCGTATTTCTGCCGTAATAAGTTTCGGTTTGGAGGACGGGGCAGCCATCGTAATGTAAAACTGAGACTTTGAAGTAAAGTCTCAAGGTGGGTGGCGGCATTTGCATTGTTGATGATTGCATTGTTGATGACTATGAACTCAGGTGACCACTGAACACTTGGTAAGCCGTGGTGAACTCGTGCACCAATCTAAACAATAAAACATCAAAAAACTTCTCATTACAGGCCAGCCGTGTGCGCTAAAACTTTTATAGCACTATCAATATTCTTTACATACCCACTTCACTTCTTTGTGGTATTAGATATATTCACCCGATATGCGGAACCACACATCAAGAAGGAGTATCGTAATTTTGCACAAATACTCGCCAGGACCTCTTGCGTTTGGATTTGTGGTGCGTATTACTAGTTTTCAAGTAAACAGAGATTATAAAAGAAAATTGGAAAAAAGTGGGACAAAAAAACAAAGATATCGGAAAGCATTAAATCCCTCCTTTTAATTTGGCTTAATAACTGATCCCAATATTCTGTGGCGAGTACTGCACTTTAGACTTGTCCATTTTTCATTATTTCTAGTTGTGTGGCTTCCATTAAGCAATTTCCTATGCTTTTTTTTCAATTCATGATGCGATGACTAATCAATACAAGATGGATTTTGGTAACAAGACATATTACGAGCTGGAATCCATTACCTCGAAAAGAAATTAGCATATATTTTAATTCGACTCCTTTTCTTAAGGCTAGTGACGATATTCTCGCTGTGGCGTCTTAACACCTGATGGACCATAAGCCAATGTGCCATTCAGGAGCAATGAAAAAACCCAACGTAACTAAGGTACTCCATAACAATGAACTACACTGGGCTGAGACTTAATAAAACGCTGTCAGTGTGAAAGTGGTAAAAAAGAGGTGATGAGATCAACTCAAACAATACCTCAGAGTACTTCCCAACAGTAGGGCATACGGTTCAAAAGCATTAACTGTCTCTCTCGGAGATTTTAAGCGACTGAAAAATGCTTGAGTGGTGGATACATCCAACAATCACAACTGTTGACCAAATTTAAAAAGGCACCCCAGTATATATGGAACTTCGCATATTTCGGTACTCCAACGTACAATTAAAACTCCAAGTAAAAAAGCTTCAATTTATTCTTTAAGGTGGAATTGGCATAGCATTGCCTATGCTGGAACAGATCATCAACATTGTCGGAGCACTGTTCTACTCCATATTGGGACTCATAATACCAGGTGTAATCGAGACAGTATTTAGATGGGAAGATCTGGGCAGATGGAATTGGGTTTTTTGGAAAAATCTATTGATTGTCCTCTTTGGTGTCTGTTCTTTAGTATCAGGCTGTACTGTTAGTGTCATGGATATTATAAATATTTTAAATAAAAAAACTGTTTGATATTAAAGACTTTTACAATCTCTAAAAGTCTAAGTAAAGGAACTGAATGAAATTATACAAGTGTTTTCGTTTGTTTTCAAGAATTTAGATTTAGCTTAATTTGGAATTATTGGATACAAAAATATTCCTTCATAAAAAAATCTGCCCCAACCAGTACATCTTTTTTATGTGCAACATTAGAAATCAACACATATTTCCTATATTTCATTTATGGATAAAATAATAATAATAATAACAGCATTTTGTTCTTAAGTTTATATATTACGTGCAATTCTTAGCATGAAGGAAAATCTCTTGTTAAAGACTTAACTGAGGCATAACAAGATCTTCTTGATAAACCGGAACGCACAACAGATTTACATTGAATACTTTGCTGATAGTGATCGCTCTAAATACTGAGCAAAGTTAACGTCAGAATCCATTGTATTCTCAAATATAATATACAACGATGTAAAGATTTGGTATGTATAAAAACACTCCAAGCCTATTTAAATATCAGCAAAGATGACCTGAAAGTTGTTTTTTTTGGTATATCAACAATACATACTACTAAAGAACGTCTTCTTAAAAGTCATCAAGAATCCCGCAAAAACCATGACCTTGTCGTGTACTGTTACGTAGTACGCATCAGACATAAATGAGACTACACCTAAATTCGTCAACTAGTTATATGAATTGATATTGATTGCCTTAACGATTGGCCTTAAATATGGCAATATTGGCGACGCTATTCCAGTCGAAGTATCGACTGAGATAAAAAATTATAGCTCCAAATAGTAGACTATGTAATATTCAGTTTGCGAATAGCTGGTGGTCCACAATTTACAAGTACCTCATACACTCTCAGTCGAGGTTGTTATGTTTCTAGTTTTCATTGATTTTTTTTGTAGATTCTAGGATACCATAACGCTTTTTAATTGTTATTAAAATTATTATTACATTAAAATGGAGGATGGCACTCTATAAAAATTGCATACGCCCCGTCATGACCTATGCAAGTGTATTGTTCGCTCACGCAGCCCACACCAACTTGAAACCCCTTCAAATTATTCAATCCCGTTTTTGAAGGATAGCCGTCGGAGCACCATGGTTCCTAAGGAACGTGGATCTCCATGATGACCTGGAGTTTGACTCAGTCAGTAACTATCTACAGTCGGCATCATTGCGCCACTTTGAGAAGGCGGCACGACATGAGAACCCTCTTGCCGTGGCCGCTGGGAATTACATACCCGATCCTGTAAACCGAATGGTCACTGTCCTCGTCGAACCCGTCGCTTGTGAGGAAGGGCTCCACGAGCGAATTAAACAATAGATACAGCCCACTGAGTTTCTCGCCAGAGCTTCTCAGTGGGTCGCGTTTCCGATCCGGTGGTAATATCTGCGAAGCACTGCTCTTGCTAGGACCAGTGTTAGCAACACTTCCGGTCTGAGCCCCGTGAGCTCACCTACATGTTAGGGTGAAGCTGAAATAGCCTCTCAAAGCTATCAGCATAGGTAGGGGAAAAAAAGGAGACTGACCAACAGGCGGCTCGGCTATTGATGAACGGTCTATGGCCATTCATTCATGGCCATGGCCATGGACAATACTGGGCACTATATAACAGGAGAAATACTCTTTTTCAAACTAGTTTGTAACAGAACTTATGAAAGGCTCACCGTGAAGGGCTGGTTGGTACGAGACATTAACCCTAAACCTGAACCCTAAACGACTCCAATATGGTGTGGACGCTCATTTATGTTTCCACTCCGTCACTATTTTTAAACAACGTCAAATCAAAACCTTTTAAATTGAATTTTTTTTTTTTTTTTTATAACAACTAAGAGGCAAACGAGCAAGACGGGTCACCTGATGGTAAGTGATTCACCGCCGCCCACGGTCACCAGCGTTTACGCCAGTGCGTTGCCTACCCTTCAGATAAGAATATGCTCTTTTCTTGAATAACCCAATGTCGCAGTTGTTGGGGAAGACCGCTGATGGCAACGAATTCCAGAGATTTACTGTGCGTGGCAGAAAACTGTTTTTAAAACGCATTGTAGTGGAACGCCAACCATCCAGATGGTGCGGATGATAGTTCCGGCGAGACGATCGGTTGCGAAAATCAGCGGCTTCTATTAAATTGAACAACTCCTCGGAACACTCCCCATTGTAAATTTTGTAAAGTATGCATAGGGAAGATAGATCCCTACGCAGTGCCAAAGGATCTAGCCGATCGGCAAGTACAGGATCGTCGACAATCCGAGATGCCCTACGTTGGATTCGGTCAAAGGGAGATAGCTGATAACCCGGAGCCCCGGCCCAAAGGTGGCAACAATACTCCATGTGAGGCCGCACCTGCGCCTTATACAGCTTAAGGCGGTGAGCCGGCTTGAAGTACTGTTTGGCCCTGTTGAGTACTCCGAGTTTTTTGGAGGCCATTTTAGCCTTACTCTCCAAATGACCGCCAAACTGGACAACACTCGAAATGTCTACGCCCAGAATGCCCATGTTCGGCTTGGCACAAAGGTGAGTGTTTCCGAAGAGTGGCGATGCGACAAAGGGGGCTTTTTTAGCGGTGAACGCGCAAACTTGAGTTTTAGAAGGGTTAAACTGGACTAGATTTAGTCCCCCCCAATCGGAAATCTTCACAAGGGATGATTCGATTTCAGACACAAGTTTGTTCCGACACTCATCGACGTGATCCCGAGAGATATTGCTGCGGCCGAAATACAGTGCATCCACGGTACTGTCATCCGCATAGCAATGAATGCCACTGGTATGCAACAAATCATTGATATGCAGAATGAACAATGTCGGGGATAACACGCAGCCTTGGGGAACACCAGCATTTACGGTCCGGGGGTCCGAGCATGAGCCGTCTACGACGACTTTAACTCTCCGTTCCGCAAGGAAACTGCCGATCCACCTACAAAGTCTCTCAGGAAGCCCATAGGAAGGAAGCTTCGATAGTAAGGCTTTATGCCAAACCCGATCGAAGGCTTTCGCAATGTCCAAACTAACGCCTAGTGCCTCACCCCTACTCTCAACCGCCTGCGCCCAACGGTGAGTTAGTAAAGCCAAAAGATCACCAGCTGATCGGCCTTTGCGGAAGCCATATTGGCGGTCGCTGATCAGCTGGTGCTCTTCCAGGTAGCCCATGAGCTGGCGGTTGATTATGGATTCCATAATTTTGGAGAGTAAGGAGGTGATAGCGATAGGCCTGTAGTTGGACGGATCTGAGCGGTCGCCTTTTTTAGGGATCGGGTGTACTAGAGCCGTCTTCCATGAATGTGGGACAACGCCGAGGACATAAGAGTGTCTGAATAAGCGCGTTAAAACCGGTGCCAGCTCTGGAGCACACACCTTCAGCACAATAGGAGATATTCCATCGGGCCCACTCGACTTGTTGACATCCAGGGAAAATAGTGCTTTCCGCACAGCACACTGTGTGAAGCGGACGTCCGCCATTGTGGTTTCACACCTCGGGATGGTAGGAGGAGTGTTCCCCCAGTCGTCAAGAGTCGAGTTTTCCGCAAAGATAGAGCCAAGAAGATTGGCTTTCTCCCTTGCGGAATAGGCTCCCCACGCAAAGGTGGAAGCGTCGACCGACAGAAATTACCCTGGACAGCCTTGGCGAGAGACCAGAACGCACGAGAGCCAGATGGCAGGCGCGCCAGTCTCTCGCCAATTCTCCCAACGTAATTTGATTTTGCCAATGCAATTTGCTTCTTAAAGAACCTGGAAGCAGAGTTGTACTTCTTCTTGAGTGAGTCAGAGTTTACATCCTTAGCGGCCTTTGCCCTAGCCCAAGCCTGGTAGCATTCCCGCTTGCGACGATGTGCGTCACGGCAGGACCCACCAAACCAGGGCCGAGACCTGCCACCGACAGGCACCGCTGAGCTAGGAACAAACAATTCCATGCCCTGCAGCACGACGCCGGCAACCGAGTCGGCGCAGGTGCTAGGATCCTCTGACTTGAAGCAAATCTGCCCCCATGGGTAGGATGCAAAGAAAGAGCGCATCCCGTTCCAGTCTGCTGACCTGTAGTGCCAAACACATCGTCTACCAGATGGAAGTGGTTGTGACGAGACGGTGAGAGGCACCACGCTCCGAACTAGGCAATGGTCCGATGACCCGAGAGGAGCATCGACCCATACCCGAATGGGTTCGGGGCGAGAGGTCAGCAGAAGGTCCAATAAGGAAGGCGAATGGTCTTCCACATCCGGCACACGTGTGGGAGAAGGTACTATCTGCGTCAGACCATTGGCAATGGCAAAATCGTGAGCAGACCTTCCCGCATGGTCAGTACGTGTTGACCCAAGCCAGTCAGAGTGGTGGGCATTAAAGTCGCCCAAAACCACAATTTCTGCGGTAGGAATCTGCTCAAGTATTCTGTCAGTGGACACCTGCAGGTGCTCGAAGAGCCGGTCAATTTCCGAATTTCCGCTATGAGACCTGTAAAGGCACGCGTAGATGCGAATGTGATCCTCACAATCGACGCGCACCCAAAGGGTCGACAGGTCTCTGCCTTCAAGACTGCTGAGCCTACGGTAACAAATTCCCTCCCTGATGTACACACACACGCCGGCGCGTGGCACAAAAATGTGCTCCAGGCTATAGGCCGGGTACTTTAGATATGAAGTGTCAGTTGGGGAGGAAATCTGCGTCTCCGTCAGGAAAAGCAAATCTGGCCTTTCCGTCTCGAGATGGTGGTGGACGGCATTTAAGTTCGAGTGAAGTCCCCTGATGTTAGAAAAATCCACTGCTAAAGTGGAGGGGGACTTCCTCGTTATTGGGCTCAGTTTGCACCCAGCAGCTGTGATAAACGACGCTTGATGTGCCCCCCCAGAATACGATGGGCAGCCTGAGCCAGAGCGAGAGGATAGCATCTCTCGCTCTCGCTCAGAGAGGGATTCTCCAGTCTCTAAGAGACTGGTACCCTCCTGGGGTATTTTATTTGTATGTATTAATCTGGGCCTTTCATATTTCCGGGTGAGTTCTCAAGCTCGTCAAAATATTTATCTGATATTTACCTATTTTTCTTCTAATGACGAATCCATACAACATTATTACCAGTATTAACAGTAGGTAAGTGTGTATGTCAGAATCTGGTACCATAACACAAGGAATCCTAATTTGGGGCCCAATGAAAATAAAAAAAAAACCTATTATTAAAAAAAAAAAAAATCATGCCCGCTGAGTTTCTTGCCAATTCTTCTCAGGACGGAGGTTAGTTTTTGTGAATTGGCGGTAGTTCTTTTGACGTTCAACAAGTATGTACTTTCATTTATGTTGAATAAAAATGTTTTGATTTGATTTGATTTGAATGACCGTGCGTGATTTTTTCCCAGTTGTTATTATTATTATTATTTTCGGAAAGGTAATCTTTTCTTAGCACTTTGGCTAGTCTGAACCACATCCACGGGCCTCAACCAAGTGAATGCAGTGTGTAGTGAGGAAAATGTATGTTGACGGTATGTTATTATGAGGGGCAATTTCATTTTCGTGTATCTGCAAGAATTTTCTGACTATTCTTTATTATTATTATGACTACTATTAGGATACAATTTTCATCTATAAGTATACATACATACAGTACATAATCAATGTAAACCTAGAGCAATAAAAACGAGTGGTTAACAAATCAAACAGCGAATTTTATCAATTTACGTAAATACTGGTGACAGAACAGAAGGTTTAGTGTGCCTTCATTTCTATACCAAAGCAGACCAAGCCATGAGCTACAACCGTCTACGCAATGAAAAGTGTTTGTAATTTTAAATCGTTTGTTTGAAAAAGTCTCAGTAAATTCCGTCAATACAGTTATCACGTAAACACGTGGAATTCTTCAGACGTAAACTCATTCATTAAGCGTGAGTGTCAAAAGTGATTTGACCGATTGTGCCAAATGCGTAGTCGCCGGTCAGTGATACGTTATACAACAATGTTGCGCTCTATTTAAAAACAAAACTAGTTATTGACACAATCATTACTAGCAGTTAAGTATGGCAAATGTTTCTTTAAAAATTATGCGCTTCACTACTGAATATTTATCATCATCGCATTCGCATTTTATTTATGAGTTTGTAGTTAACCAGAACCTTGGTACAGTAGTCATTCGCTTCGGCTCACAGCCAGAAAAAATCATAGTTATTCGCGCTTCATTTCTTAATTTTGACATATTATCATCAACGTACCAACAAATGTCTAATTCTGCCGTGAAGCAGTAGTGCGTTTCGGTTTGAAGGGTGGGGCAGCCATTTTACTGTTAAATCTGAGACCTTACAACTCATGTCTCGAGGTGGCGGCATTTACATTGTAGATATCTACGGGCTCCGGTTACCACTTAACACCAGGTGGCCCCTGAGCTCGTCCAACCACATAATCTATAAAAAATATAGAATAGGAGTAGCTTCAACGCATGGTTTTTTTTTATTTTTTATATCTATAGCTACAGCAGAGCGCGGCAGGCCAATACGATTTTTCTAGAAAAATATGTACTTATAACCCGTTGCAATATCATTAGAGTCCGGTTCCTACACAACACCAGATGCCCTGTGAGTTCCTTCAAACTCATCAAGAAGCAAAAACGGGAGAGAAAATAATTACAAAAATTCTTAAATAGCAATATTAATATAAAAAAGCACAAGCCAAGTCGGAATACAAAAAAAATTGGCAAAACATCTTGAACGTCTATGCAGCGGGCTTAATGAGCTAGAAATGTTTTCCTACAATAACAAAACACAAAACGAACAAAATTTGTTTATGTCGTCTTTTTTTTGTTTTGTTGTTACCAAAGATTTATTTGTATTCAAAAATATAATTTCGAAGCGTTTATTTTCATATTCACTTGGCCATAAATCATTCTCGTTTGGCAAAACACAAAAAAAAAATACGTTCAGAAATATTTTCGCCCACCTTCCTCTACCCACGTCCGAAGGATAACCATGCCTATATTAGCATGCAAAACCTTGAAAACAAAAAATTGGCACAGCTTTGAAAACAAACTTCATGGTGGTGATGTTAAACAACATAACGTTACTAGGTTCAAAAGCAATTAGTTGTTTTCACGAGGGCCAAATATAATTAATTTCCTAGTATGTTACATTCTCGAAGGCCATATGTCTTAATGCCACAAGAAGTGATAATCTGAATTGGTTGTCTATGATTGGTATCACTCTTCTTCAAATCTTCTTCTTCAATAAGGCAGCATTCGGCATAGCATTTGGCTTTGCAGCAGGAAAGTATAGGTAGGATTTTGCTACCTACCGAGACCAGCCCACCTGCTACCATAAGTTATTGTCTTAACGTAACTAAAAACTTGGATTAGCAAAATTTTAATATGGTAACGATATTATTAGTAAGACTAAATTATGGGAAAATACATTAATAACGTCGACCTGAGGGGATCGGGGTTGAAAACTCGTATCTTTCGATTCATGACACAATCTTTATAAATTTTTGTAAGTTTTTCCTGTGCGCATTTTCTGATTGAGATGAAAATTCGTGCAATTGCTATTACTAGCTACGATGGGCAGCATAGATTTCATTTTCAAGAAGTCGATGTTTTTCATACACTTCGCGCTCGTCACAATGGAGCGTGACCGGCTCTCACTAGTTATCATACAAATTCTTTGGCTTCTTTCCAATATAATTGCAGCTCCGATTGCAGCTTTGAAATGTATCTAATTAAAAATTATGTAAATATCTCGCACTATATTTTTCATAACTTCGCTAAATATCAAATGTTACTTTAAGAAGACCAGGCTAATTTTACCGGCTCCAATGGCGGCGGCACGTGGTGGTATGATCAAATGTTCTTGAAATTGTATGTAATAAGTCGTAAACCTTTTATTAGGACAATATTAAATACCGTAGTTCTGTAATCATCAACGCATTTGTAGGTCCGTTCAAATTCTCGTGTTCACAGTTCAAGATTGGGCCCTTAATACAACGCTTGCAATGCCTTATTGAATTTTTATTTTTTATTGCTTAGATGGGTGTAAGAGCTCACAGCCCACCTGGTATTAGGTTTTTACTGGAGCCCATAGACATCTATGACGTAAATGCGCCACCCACCTTGAGATATAAGTTCTAAGATCTCGAGTAGTTACAGCGGCTGCCCCACCCTACAAACCGAAACGCATTACTGCTTCACGGCAGGGTGGTGGTACCTACCCGCACGGACTCACTAGAGGGCCTACCACCAGTAATTACGCAAATTAAAATTTTCGGATTTGATTTTTATTACACGATGTTATTCCTTCACCGTGAAAGTCAATCGTGAACATTTGTTGAGTACGTATTTCATTAGAAAAATTGGTACCCGCCTGGGATTCGAACACCCCGTGCATCGTTCAACACGAATGCACGGGACGTCTTATCCTTTAGGCCACGACGACTTCAAAATGCAGCAATCATACATTTGCTCTAGTCAGACGAGCGTATGGCCCACGTGATGGTGAGTGGTTACCATCGCTCATGGTCGTCAGCATTGCCGAGGGACAGCCAAGCTGCTGCCTACCGAGTACCTCTGCAAACCTCGTTTGAAGAAAAACATGTCATAGCGCTCAACGCCGAGGACGGTAGTTCATTTCAAAGTCAAATGTTTCTCTGGAAAATCACAGTCAACTTAAACAGCTATCAACAATTAACGTAACACAATAATTAAGTAATCATCATTATTATGATATTATTTTTCAACTATGATAATTTTAAATTTATTGTGTAGAAAACGATTGGCCACGTCATTTGTTCCGGTAATTAAATTGACAATTATCACGTATTTCATTTCGTCAACCCTAAAAATTATGTAATACATACATATATTATATAATTTAAAGGGCACCACTATGATTGTGCGACAAAATAAATAAACAGCGTAAAATAGCACAATGTGAAAATAGTGTTTACCTTGTAAATTTTATATAATACTAGCGACCCGCCCTCGCTTCGCTTCGGAAACATTAAAACACACATGAAACAAAAAAATAAAATAAAAATAAAATAAAAAAAAGTAGCCTATGTTCATCAGGGACAATGTCGGCTTCTAATGGAAAAATAATTTTTCAAATCGGTCCAGTAGTTTCAGAGCCTATTCGAAACAAACAAACAAACAAATCTTTCCTCTTTATAATATTAAGTATAGATTCGGAGACCTAACTACCTTTTCAATTAGTACTATGCAAATAAAGACACGAGACATAGATATAATAATATAGTATTATGTAAATCACGTGTTTGATATAACAAATGATAAGCACGAAACAAAACTCTATCAGCGTTTCACAAAGGTAGCTCATTATAGAACATCTAGTGATACCTACACACCCAATGTTAAGTGGACTATAAGATCGTGAGTCAAGTTAGACCAATAAAAAAACTACTTTATTAAATTACTTATATCGCTTACACCAGCAAAAGAAAATACAACTCAACCCATAACATTAACAATATAATAGGACGCTAGCAGTCTGTCCACTGTGAGCACTTGTGAACCCAGTTCGCATTTGTAAAACGATAATCCTCTCAGAAAAATTCCAGTTAGTAACACTTCGAAATATGGACATGGTATTTAAGTTGATATAAAGGAAGACGGCATATGAGATGATTAACAGAAATAAGGTACAATCATTTGATAGCTTATTGATTCGTAAACCTGTAATTCAAATGTCTTGACCGAAATTGAGTTTTAATTGCTTATATGTTCGATATACGTCATTAATTTTATCGATCTTGTGACGAATAGTAATCGGCCATAAAGAATGTCAGCAAGCTTTCATCTGATAACATAACCTAATTTGAAATAGCATTACGACAAAAATCTAAGGTAATGAATGGATTGTGAAATTTGGATCCTATAGATATGCGATGGATTGCAAAAGAAAATATGATTTTCTATATGTCGAAAAGTGCTCGTGACCTAATTATCACTATACCCGCTGTTTTCGTTTTTATTAGGATACAAAAGCAATGATTACCTTAAATGAAGACATACAATGAATTTTTAAGAGAAAGTAATTTGAAACAAAATCTTCCTAGAAGATGACACAAGGTTTTCTTGAGATCCTCACAAAGAATTTAAGCACAGGTCAACATCTATGAAATGTAATAAAATTGCAAATGCTTATTTGTGCTATGACATTTCATGGCTCCTATTTCTACATACAAACACCTGTGAGTTTTAGATAGTAAAGTAGGAGAAGCATTATCCAAATGAAGACAATAGCTTAGCAGTTTGTTCATCTCATCTACGTTTGATTGGCGGCTTATTTTCTCGTTTGACATAGTTTTATAGATGTAAAGAGAACATTATTAGTTTATTTATTACTCTGCTTAAAACATTTAAATGCCTCGGTAAGCATTTTTGTATGCGACAATAATTTCTTCGTTCAAGGCGCCGGTTCCAACCGCTGCCAACTGATCACTGAGATTCTATTTTTAATCAAAAAACGGCTTGCGCCAACATAATAATTCGAGTGTGATTGATCACATATGACTTCGTATAGGAATTACAGTAGAGTTGTGGATAGTGGTTGAAATTTTACCACATAAATCAAAACCTTAATAGGACTCGACTATTCTAAATTGCAAACATAAAATGTATTAACTTGAACTATAACACTGAAGTAAATAAAGTTGTATAATAAAAATAAAGCTCAAATAAAATGACCAAAATATAATTAATAAATATAATTGTGACGGTAGGTTAAAAAAAAAGATGTAATGTCTTATCGTGATCAAAAAAATTAAGTATAAAACCAGTTACAAAACACAATTAATAAAAGTAAATAAACAATAACAGACTATGAACTTTATATATTTCATACTGTTACATCTACGTATCGTGACTGTTTGACGATCTGACAGAGGTGCCCAAATGCAGCCACCAGGTAGCATTTTTCAAAAATCGGACAGTTTGAATGTAGGAAGTGTTAATATAGAAAACGAGATGCCCAAATACATGTATGTATATCCAGTCTTCTAATACTAGGTCTTTACCTACGAAACTACCCTTTTTTAAACAGAAAGTTAAAGTTTTCCTATAAATATTGTTATTTATATCAATTTCTATATACAAAATATGCAACCATTTTGTGGATGCATATCTCCCAGCGCAGTGATAATTCAATGCCCTTCTTAAAGTGTACGACTTCTATACCATGTACTATATTGATTTTTTTCCAGCAAAGCTTCTTGTTTTCCAGAGTAGGGAAACAGTAGAAGTGTCTACGCAATAAAAATACACAATCCCTCTTGCATAAGCTACGTCTTTCTTATGCTTAACCTTCTGTACCTCTATTATTTCGTGAAAATTCATATTCGCATTTAGATACCTACCGACCCGCCAGAATCCCAATCACTCACCACCACCAGTACAGGTCTTTTGAGGTGCAGATTCGATAGGTCGAGTTTAGTATTAAAGTTTTTACTGGCGGCAGGACGTCTCATGAGTCCACTCGTGTAGGTACCACAACCATGCTGATGTCTACCCCGAAGCAGTAATGCGTTCCGGTTTCAAGGGTGGGACTGCCGTTGTACCTACTTTAAAACTGAGACTTGAACTCATGTCCCAAAAAGGGTGGCGGCATTTACGCTGTTGATGCCTATGGCCTCTGGAAACAATTTAACAGCAGGTGGACCGTGAAGTCGTCTACCCATCTAAGTAATGAAAGAAAACTACAACAGATAAAAATATCTCCTGTTTAGCCTCTTTTATAACGAAATAAGTAAAAAAAATTCAAATAAAATATACGAAATTAATTATATGTTTATTACAGACTTTTTTCTTTTTTTTTATTGCTTAGATGGGTGGACGAGCTCACAGCCCACCTAGTGTTAAGTGGTTACTGGAGCCCATAGACATCTACGACGTAAATGAGCCGCCTACCTTGAGATATAAGTTTTAAGGTCTCAAGTATAGTTACAACGGCTGCCCCACCCTTCAAACCGAAACGCATTACTGCTTCACGGCAGAAATAGGCAGGGTGGTGGTACCCACGGACTCACAAGAGGTCCTACCACTAGTGATTACGCAAATTATAATTTTGCGGGTTTCATTACACGATGTTATTCCTTCACCGTGGAAGTCAATTGTGAACATTTGTTGAGTACATATTTCATCAGAAAAATTGGTACCCGCCTGAGATTCGAACACCGTTGCATCGCTCAACACGAATGCACCGGACGTCTTATCCGTTAGGCTACGACGACTGTCGTCCTGTTCAGTTTAACAATATCTATACTTCTATACTAATATTATAAAGAGGAAAGATTTGTTTGTTTGTTTGTTTCGAATAGGCTCCGAAACTACTAGACCGATTTGAAAAGTTATTTTTCCATTAGAAGCCGACATTGTCCCTGATGAACATAAGCTACTTTTTTTAAATTTTTTTTTAGTTTTTTTTTTTTGTTTCATGTGTGTTTTAATGTTTCCGAAGCGAAGCGAGGGCGGGTCGCTAGTTATAATATAATCTTCTGTGGTTTAAATAGAATAATTTAATATTTACAACGTCAACGGATTTATTAAAACAGCGCCCTTGAGCCAAATATTGTTGCCAAACTGGTCCCTGAAACGATCACACGTATTTGTATATACATCTCGGTCGCATCACGACGCGCATTGTGAGTCAGACTAAAATCACGAATATTGTACCGTACAAACATTCGAGCAAAAGCTGCGCGTACAGAATGACGCCAGTGTATGTACATAAAAACGGCTAATAAATTACGTTGTAAGAGAAAAAAACAAAAGTGACAGTGCTGATAGTATTTGAGTGGAAAATGGCAAACTCGTATAACATGAAAGAATTCAGCTCCACGTAAGTTTTATTTGGTGATCTCATATTTTTTTTTCTTCAAATTAATCTTTTATTATTAACTAGGTGACCCAGCAGACTTCGTAGTGTCTCAATCGATAAACAAAGGACCTAATTTTTTGTATAAAATAAACTTAAAACAAACAAAAGGAATCCTTCCGACGGGGGACACATTAAAGGAAAAACAAAATTGTTATTTTTATTTAATTCCGAGCATTTTCATATTTATCTACCTTTTAAACCTATTCTGCGCATCCACATATCCATAAAATTAAAAATTCGTAACAAAAAAAAAACATTCAATAACATTTAACGTTTTCTAACAACTATTTTCTCGAGATCTATTAATTGTACAAACAGCGTATGTATAAAACATTAGTAGGTGCTATTGTTTAACAAATATCAAACGTTTGTATTGATGCACTCTCTTGGCTCAGCGGTGTCATGCAACAAGTCGCAATTTCGAGACTGGGCTCATATCACTTTTATTTTTATTTTTTTATAGTATAGATGGGTGGACGATCTCACAGCCCACCTGGTTTTAAGTGGTGCCCGGAGCGCATAGACATCTACAACGTTAATGCCGCCATCCACCTTGATATATAGGTCTCTAATTTGCATTTCAAATTAAAAATGCAAAGCTTTTTTGTTCGAATACAATAATATATGAAATGAAATGTAAATATTTATAGAACTATTTCTATTAAAATTCCTACTACACCTACAGTCTATGCTCCCGCCAAAGTTTCTATTTTTTCTTCGTCTGCAATCTGCATTATCGTTGTGAACTACCGGTCAATTTAGATTTAGAATATTATGTGTTAAATGACAAATTGAACTCTTAGTGTTTTATGAATGCGTGTAATAGGTTGATGGACTGTCGCGTTGCAGAGAGTATAAAGTTTATCAGCCCTGCTACGTTACAACAACCAAGATTTATCCATAACATTTAACATTTAGTGTTGAATATATACCGACTGTAATATCCACACACTGCGACTTTATTCTATTTAATTAAAATCCTATACGACATATAATACGGACTTTTTACATTAATCAATTGCTGTGACGGCGTCGTTGGAAAAAGCGATATTCAGAATAGGTTTTTCCTGTTTATAGTTTTATGAATTCAAATTACATCTCTTCTACGTACTCTTGTTTCTTGATTTTATAGCAATTTAGTAACTAGCTTAACTATTGAGGGTGGTGGTGAGTGGTCGCTCTGGTGAGTTGACCGGTGTCAGTAGTTTTAGATTTTAAAATATTATTTTTATTTTTATCTAGACTCATTTTGATTGCTGGTAAGACTTTAGTTCTTATGTTGGTCATCGCCATAAACAACATTAATCTTGGGGCCAAAATCAAGTCGCGGGCCGTGGTACAACATGAATATCGATTTTACCTTACATAACACATGCCGGTCGTCAATGGCACGCAAACCCGTTCTGTTTACCTCTACATAAACGATGATTAAATAAATAAAAAAACGTACGATTACCTAACGTAATTGGAATTCGGAATTAATTCGTAATGAAAAAAACGATAGTGGTTTTGAATAAATACGTTGTTGAAATATTGACGAAAGCGTTAATCTTTTGTTTATAACTTCATCAATCATTACCACTCATTACCACTTCTCTCAAAACGCTGATCTTTCACAATTAGCTACGGCTATGTAGTCAGGGATTGAGCTCTTCCAAACATCATCAGCAATAAAATTAAATTATTGTAAATCATAGTAATATTATACATAGATAATAAATAGATTTTTACCTATGAAATTGCCGCAGTAAATTAAAATAACCTTAAACTTTTTAGGATTTTTTTTAGTTAATAAATATTATTTATTTTCCCAATCAAAATATACAACTATAGTATCGATACATTGCGGCCTCTTTTGTGGTATTTTTGCAATGCTCGTCTTGAAGAAGTCAACGGAAAAAAAAACAAGTGTAGGGGAGCCAACAAGCTCCTCAAAGGCAGTACGGTGGATGACGATGAATTTCTAACCCTAGCTCTTGTATCTAAAATACCGTCTGTTATTTTGTTATATTTTTTTCTTTTATTGCTTAGATGGGTGGACGAGCTCACATCCCACCAAGTGCTAAGTGGTTACTGGAGCCCATAGATATCTACAACGTAGATGCGCCACCCACCTTGAGATACAAGTTCTAAAGTCTCAGTATAGTTACAACGGCTGCCCCACCCTTCAAACCGAAACGCATTACTGCTTCACGGCAGAAATAAGCAGGACGGTGGTACCTATCCGCGCGGACTCACAAGTGGTCCTACCACCAGTAATTACGCAAATTATAATTTTGCGGGTTTGATTTTTATTACACGGTGTTAGTCCTTCACCGTGGAAGTCAATCGTGAACATTTGTTGAGTACGTATTTCATTAGAAAATATTTGTACCCGTCTGCGGGATTCGAACACCGTTGCATCGCTTCAACATTAATGCACCGGACGTCTTATCCTTTAGGCCACGACGACTTCTGAGGTTCTGATATACCGTATGAGGTCGAGCGTTGTCGTGTAGGATCAGCGGAAACGAGCGATTAACAAAGATTGCCGAACATACGCAAACTACTCTACCATTGTGCCTCACAGAAAACATCCGCAGTAATGCTGACCAATATTGATAAGATCCTAACGTCAAAAGCTGCTGCTAATCCACCGGTAGATTGAATATCGTCAGCTTCTACTGTAGCCTTTAATTCGTTTTTGTTGACCTTAGTTTTCGTACGACCACGGGGCTAATTTTTTTTTATCAAAATTTCCATATCGGAAGCATTGAAACCAATAACGAGTCATGCGCTCCTTTGTAGTATTCACTCTGTACACGTCATTAATGTTGTGAGTTTTGTACGGCAATTCCACCGCGACGGAACTCGTATTTTTATCTTATCCAATCAATGCCAAAATAGTTAGGTAAAAATAAAGCACTAATCAATAAACAAATGACTGAATTTAAAAACTGAATTCCATATTTGTTAAATAAAAATTATTTAAATTTTAGAATTTATTGCCAGCTTTGCGCAAATTATGTTTCAAATGGCCAGTGTTTTAAAACGGCAACATCTTAGGTAAAGAAACCCGTTATTAACGATCTGTTATTAACGTTTGTAGTTAGTCAGTTATAAGTTGATGTTAGGTAAATCAAAATAATTTATTTATTTATTTACGTTTTTATTAAAATTCTTTTTTGCATAAAGATCGATGAAATGCTTGGACAACTCACCGTGAAGGGTTCCAAAGCCGAAACCATCTTATATTATTTTGTGAATCTTAATTGAACTTCCTCCTCCTCCTTGCATTGTTTTCCTCAGTGCTGAGGGTCGTGGCTGTTACAGAGCATCTTTGTTCGGACTATTTTCCTCCATTCTTTCCTGTCCTCTGCGCAGTATATAGCGACATTGATGCTGGAGTCCAATGTCGTCTTAATTTTATTGGACCAGCGCGTGGGACTACACCTCCTTGGCCTATTTCCTCCCAATTTGCCCGTGATGGGTATTTTAGAGATTGTCACCCTTCTTTCTCGCAACGTGACCCAAAAACTCGAAAATCCTACGTAGACAAGTGGTGGAAAGTCTTGTGGAGACATCTAGTTCTTCCAGAATTGATGCGTTGGTCTGATGTGCCACCCAGGGTATTCGCAGCATCTTTTTTTTATTTTTTATTGCTTAGATATGTGGACGAGCTCACAGCCCACCTGGTGTTAAGTGGTTTCTGGAGCCCATAGACATCTACAACGTAAATGCGCCACACACCTTGAGATATAGTTCTAAGGTCTCAGTATAGTCACAACGGCTGCCCCACCCTTCAAACCGAAACGCATTACTGCTTCACGGCATAAATAAGCGGGGCGGTGGTACCTACCCGTGCGGACTCACAAGAGGTCCTACCACCAGTAAACCACCATCTTCTCCCAGTACCACATCTGAAAGGCGTAGAGTCGACTTCTAATTGAATTTACTCTTGTACAAAAGAAGGGACTAAGATCGAACGAAAATTCTTACGATTTAGTCATGCGTAACATTATCTATTCACCACAGCAATAAATTCATTTTTTAAAAAAAGTGACAATTTATCACAAGTTGCCAAAAACCGGCAATCGATAGAGCATCGACAGTGAAAGTGATGTTGTGTTCAACACCACTTATTTATGTCAAAAAAGACAACAGTCTTTATGTCAGACAACAGTCTGAATTTTTATATGAAATACGTGGGTAGTTTCCAATTCTAGTGGTGTTTTTAAACAGAGCTGCCATCAATATAATCACTTCCTTGGCATCTGGACAAATATTTCTTTTGTAACCATATCGAAGCCGTGTGATTTCCTGCTGTCAATAAGCCGAATGGATTCATTCATATCATGGAGAATATTTGATCTTATAGGCAGGTACCAAATTTGTAATTGTAACTATATCTTGTAACTGTAACTTCGTTCATTAAAAGACAATGTGATCGAATACCGTTGGTACCGCACTCTAAAGTGGAACCCAAAAACGATTCACGGGATTATAAAAAGACTTTCGTAATTTGGAAAAAATTGAAAAGCTGATAGATTTGATTTCTAATACGCAATATTATTCCTTCACTACGGTTTTTTTTTATTGCCCTTGTAGGCAGACGAGCATACGGCCCACCTGATGGTGAGTGGTTACCGTTGCCCATGGACTTCAGTAATGCCAGGGGCAGAGCCAAGCCGCTGCCTACGGAAATCTAAACACGATAATAGGGACGTATTTATGAAAAATAAGTTGAGAGGATTAGAGCTCGGATTTAGTCGAATTAGTTGAAGACATTATGAAACAGAAAATGACAGTATTAGCTTGATTCTTATTTTGTATCGAGCAAAGCATTTTTATTTGCTCACTCACAAATTCACACTCGCTTAATATTGTTATTTTATTATCCTAACTGATGCTTAGGAAACACATAATTTATTAGTAAGCTATTGCAGCTAATCGCGTACAAGTTATATGTTTTGTTATACCAGATAACGAGTGTTGGTATAGAACAGGGTACTAAAAATAAAAATCACTTCCTATTTTTTTTTAAATTAGATTTTATTCATCAGTGTTATTAATTGTTAACTTTCAAAACACAATTTAGCGTCAACTCGTCGATTGAGACTTCTGCGTCGTATCATAAGAACTGGCAGCGTTCATAAGCTACAGTTACCAACTAACCCAAAAATGGAACAGAGAATAAAAATATATTGAAAAATAAACTGTAACACGTGCTTTTTATTAAACATACTTTTCATAAGCAATCAGAATATTTGAATAATAAATAAAAACTGAAGTCTTACAGTAGTTTGAGGCATGGAGAAATCTACAACAATTTTCCTAATTGAAATAAAGCATTCATTCTTAACCTGTATAAAATTGAAATTTGTGCTGATGTAAACGTGTTTAGTTTGTGCCTATCATGAAATTCAAGCATAACACAAAACATATAATGGCAAGCAATGGTCACAGCTATTGACATTTTGGAATAATGCTGACCAACGTAGAGAAATACCCCAAAGGGTGGAACTCAACAATAATCACTAATCACACCCGGAAAACATTATGGAACATAATCAATTCTAGATCCGTGACGAATAGTCGCCACGAACGCATTCTGTATTAGCTCAGTGGTACGATGTACTAGGTAGCTATATCAATAAAACACAAAAACATTCCAGTGTATTATAATATTAATATCAAATTTTTACATCAGAATATTAAAAAAAGACAAAAAGATATTTGTATTCTTAATTAATTAAAAATTCAACCACAAAATTTTTCAGTTCTGTACAATTCGTTTTTCGAATGACATTGAAATACGCAATGTCGAACACAAACAGCTATTCATCCCAGACATGCTTAATTACCTAACAATAAATCCTTAATGTTACACAAGAAATCTGATAAGATATTTTAATCGTCGCAAACTTTGTATCGCTATCAAATCCAAACCATAAAATAAATCCTTACATTGTAAACGTTTGAAGATATGTTCTTGTTCCAATGTTTTATTTAAATACACATCGAAACTTCTATAAACTGTTATTTGTGATCCTCCTTGGGATCTGCAACAGAAGCTATTTCTTCAAAATTGACAATCCCGGTGGTTTTCTGGTCGTAGGACCTCTTGTAAGTCCGCGCGGGTGGGTACCACCGCCCTGCCTATTTCTGCCGTGAAGCAATATTGCGTTTCGGTTTGAAGGATGGGGCAGCCGCTGTAACTATACTTGAGACCTTAGAACTTATATCTCAAGGTGGGTGGCGCATTTACGTCGTAAATGTCTATGGGCTCCGGTAATCACTTAACATCGGGTGGGCTGTGAGCTCGTCCACCCATCTAGCAATAAATAAAAAAATACCAATTGCAGTAAATTCATATATTCAATTATCGGTTAAACAAATATTCCGTAGTTCACAAAATTATTTTACTTAATTAACTTATTTTTTTTCATTTCAGTGCTGTGATAACAGGAAATGGAATATATCCGTCGACTATTTCGATTAACACAATAAATCCGAAAAACAAAGACAATGATGTAGAACTAAATACGTATGATCCGTTTCAGAACAGGAAATTGGAACATCCTAACTCGTAAGTAATGTAGTCTAAAAAAAGTATTGGCATCTAGTTGTAAATGCAGACAAATATTAACTTAATTAGATATTGACTAACCGTACTCGCCCGCTTCTATGGGCATTTAAAACTAACATTATTATTTATAGTCATTATTATTAGGGAGTCCCACACTCATATAAATATTAGCCTATCCATTAAGTACATGTATTTTCTACAGGGATACCAAGTTTCAAGTCAATCGGATGCATGGTTCAGTAGTTATAACGGAACATCCGTAAAACCACTGTAGATTTATATATTAGTATAGATACCTACGATGAGAAAAAGCTTCAGGAATGGATTATATCTACGAAGCGCTCAACATAATAATATAATCTACTAATTCGACCGTCTAAATGTGTTTTATATGTACTTACTTTTCATTTTTCAGTGACGTCAGATCATTCGCAAACCTTTTGAAGTCATCCCTCGGATCAGGCATCTTAGCTATGCCGGCAGCGTTCAAGAATGCAGGAACGATTGTTGGCATTTTCGGGACAATTATTTTGGGTTACATTTGCACGCACTGCGTTTATTTGTTGGTAATGCATTCATTTACGTCACCGCAAGAAAATACTGAATGTCATTAAACTTCGTGTTTTCAACACACAAATAACTTTTGGTGTTTTCAAGATTTTTATAAGTTTAATTTGCATGACAAATACGTATGTATTATTACTCATAACATTATTAAGTGTTTTAATTTGGCTCTTAATTAAACAACAAAAAAGACCAAAATGCCTCAATTTTTTTTTATTGCTTAAATAGGTGGACGAGCTCACAGCCCACCTGGTGTTAAGTGGTTACTGGAGCCCATAGACATCTACGACGTAAATGCGCCACCTACCTTGAGATATCAGTTCTAAGGTCTCAGTATAGTTACAACGGCTACCCCGCCCTTCAAACCGAAACGCATTACTGCTTCACGGCAGAAATAGGCAGGGTGGTGGTACCTACCCGCCGCGGACTCACAAGAGGTCCTACCACCAGCAATTAGTTTCATTGCAGTACTTCAAACAAAATAGACCTTGTAGCGTGCAACATTCGGTTGCACTCGGGCGTCATCGGTCGCGATCGGAGTTCCCGAACGCGCAGGTGTCCCGTGACGTCACACTGCGAGATTCGCGCGCGTCGATTTAAGTTGATTGTAAAACGTATTATAATTTTAGTTTTAATTTGTGCCTTGTAGTGCCTAGCGACTTGTTTACTCTTTTTACTTTATAATCGAACATTGTACACATATTACATTATATATATCGTTTAATTGGTGTGTTTGACTTTTATGTGTTCGGAGCATAATATCCCGAGAATACAAATAACAAACTACAACCTTATTTTTCAGGTGAAAACATCGCAAGATGTATCACGTGTAGCAAAAGTACCATCGCTAGGATATGCTGAAACTGTAGAAGCGGTCTTCGCTACTGGTCCGCAAACATTAAGAAAGTTTTCAAGAGCTTCACGGTAAAACAGAAAAATATATTGTAACTTATAAATAAATTAAATTAAATATAACAAATATGCTATGCTATGGAATGAGCTCCCCTCCACGGTGTTTCCCGAGCGCTATGACGTGTCCTTCTTTAAAAGAGGCATGTGGAGAGTATTAAGCGGTAGGCAGCGGCTTGGCTCTGCCCCTGGCATTGCTGAAGTCCATGGGTGACGGTAACCACTCACTACCAGGTGGGCCGTATGGTCGTCTGCCTACAAGGCCAATAAAAAAAAATTGCTCTTACTCCCACAAAACAAATTGAGCTTTATTTAATAAGTATGAATGAGAGATCATGTTGAGTCTACAATCAATTAAAAATCATCTTGTGTGTATTTCAGGATATTTATCGACTGGGCAATGGCTTTTACTATTCTTGGCGCTTGTGCTGTATATGTCATTTTACTTGTGGAGTCAGTTCAGCAGGTATCTAGATACTCAACAACTACTGACTACAAGAATTACTACTAAAGCTAATAGAAGTTTACTTACGAGCATCGAGAAAGATAATATGAGACATCAGCAATTTCAATTAGAGGCTTCTCCTGTATTATGAGTGACGAAAATACATACGAGACAATAATAAGTATTCCAAACCCTGAATAACAAAAGACTCAGAAAGACACTTACTCCGATCAGGACTAGAGCTCTACCTTGGTCATTTTGCTGCAATCAGCGTGACTATAGAAGCTTTATCATAACACGCATTTTTCTAGAAAATGTTAGAAAAGAAACCCTACTTTTCTTAATGTCATTAACCAAGCTCACGGCTGACCAGATGGCATGTGGTTACTGAAACCTAAATAACGTGAATGTCAAGGTTTACCTTACGACATACTGACCGACTTAAGTTGACCCTGCTGCATACAAACAAAAGGTTTCGAAAACATTTTTCATACAGCCGATTTTTTTCTTAGGAAATTCGATTAACGAAGGTTCAGCTAAGAAACATCTTGGACAGACAGAATACTCGACCGTAATATTTATTGTTAATTTCAGATCGTCGATTATTTCTACGCAGACAATGGCATCAACGAAACAATGTACTGCCTTATGTTCCTAGTACCCATTCTTATATTCACTCAAATAAAAAATCTAAAGTACTTAGCTCCGTTTTCGGGATTCGCCAATATTCTTCTGGTCCTCACTTTCTTGATTTGCCTGTACTACATTTGCAACGAATTTCCCGATCTTGATTCTAGACCAACATCAGTAAACATCGGAAATTTACCATTATTCATTGGGTGAGTTTCGGTATATATTGTCGCTTGAATTGAATTAAGTATGTATTTTTGTTGTAACTTTTTTTACATCTTGTCGTACTTTTGAACTAGCGAGAATAAAACTGGCTGTTAATATCATTTTTACATATGACTTACTTAAATCCAAAATCCTTCATTTTGCAACCAATTAACTTATTATCATTACCAATAATAATTTCAATCCGTACCTAGTTGTATCATCCAGTCATCATCAGCCAGTAAGAATAAGACTATGTATACAACAATATTATTTTATAGATTATGTAAATGTCAAAAGCGATGTATTTATTTATTTATTCTAATACATTACAAAATAATTTAGAATAAGAATGCCAATACTAAAAATCTACATTGAAAAAACCACATCGACCAAATATCTCCACAAAGCGTTTGAAGAATATTATTAAAAATATGATTGTACTCAGTAGTTCAATACAATTAATACATCAACATCAAATATTTCAAGGAAGAATCATTAAACCACTGTACACCATACAACGGCCGTGAGTTGGTCCACCCGTCCGTACAAATACTGTGAAAACAATTTTTTGTATTCTGAACTTGAAAAAAAACTTTTTTCAGTACAGTTATCTTCGCAATGGAAGGAATCGGAGTTGTACTACCAGTAGAAAACACAATGGCTAAACCTCAACACTTTCTAGGTTGTCCGGGGGTACTGAACTTAACCATGAGCGTTGTGGTCTTGCTATATATGATAATGGGCTTCCTTGGATACGTCAAGTACGGAGACCAAGCTATGGGTAGCATTACCCTGAATTTAGATACTGGTGAAATGTAAGGTTTGCAATAATACTTATACAGGTAAACGAACTCACTGCCTACCTGGTTTTAAATAACTACTAGAGCCCATATACATACAAAATAAATGCCGTCACCTTGAGACATGAGTTCTAAGTTTCAGTTATTAAAACGGCTGCTCCACCCTTCAAGCCCGTATGTTTTATTGCTTCGCAACAAAAATAGACGAGGTGATGCAGGCTTACAAGACATCCTACCACTAGTAGATTTGCGAATTTGATTTTAATTTCACGATGTTATCCCGTCAGCATGAGTCATTTGTAAGCATCTGCTAATTACATATTTTATTAGAAAAATTGGTACCTGCCAGCGGGATACGAACATTGGCACAGTTGCATCAGTCGAGTCGAATGCACCGGGCGTCTTATCACTTAGGGCACCAAGACCAAGAACGAGATTGTTTTTTTTTATTTTATTTTATTTATTTTATTGCTTCGATGGGTAGACGAGCTCAGGTCCAGCAAATGTTAAGTAGTTCCCGGAGCCCATAGACATCAACAACATAAATGCCGCCGAGACATAAGTTCTAAGTCTCGGTTTTTACAGTGCAACGGCTGCCCCGCCCTTCAAATCGAAATGCATTACTGCTTCACGGCAGAAATAGGCAGGCTGGTGGTACCTACCCGTGCGGACTCTCAAATCGTCCTACTACCAGTAATTACGCAACTTATAATATTGTGGGTTTGATTTTTATTACACGATATTATTCCTTCACCGTGGAAATCAATCCTGGACATTTCTGACATAATATTACCTACTATATTTCAGCACACCTTATACCTACTATTGCAAATTCTTCTGTAACATAGTTTAGCTAGTCGTGCTTGGAACCCCAAAGTTGTTTGGTGTCTATAATTATTGACACAACAGGGCCTTCGGTTACCATTTAACAGAAGGCGGATCCTGAACTCCTCTATCTTTCTAATGCTATAAATAAAAATTAAATACATTTTGAATTTTCAGACCAGCTCTAATCGCAAAGATCTTCATAATTCTTGCCATATTCTTCACCTATACTCTCCAATTCTACGTACCTATGGAGATAGTATGGCGAAATACTAAAGATCATGTAGCGCAAAAATACCACAACATCACGGAAGCAGTCATGAGAGCGGTTTTTGCCGCTCTTACTGGTAAAGTATTAATAAAACACATATAATATAGTCACTATATTTCCTAAAAACTAACTGCATGCTCGTAATCTTTTTTTTTATTGCTTAGATGAGCGGACGAGCTCACAGCCCACCTGGTGTTAAGTGGTTACTGGAACCCATAGATATCTACAACGTAAATGCGCTACCCACCTTGAGATAAGTTATAAGGTCTCAGTATAGTTACACACAGGTCTAGCTGTAGTTACAATCACACCTTTATGAATAATTGTGGGTAACTGAATGGGTAGAATGTGACATATTTATTAATGAAAATATGTCATATTCTACAGCATATTATAATGTTCTGCAATGTTCCAATGAATTAATGAAATCTGAAGGCCAGAACAAGTCAATGATTTCCAAAAATATTTTTATATTAACTTGTGCTTAAATAAAAAAAACTCCCTAATGATAAGTACTGCATTGTGCATAAGAATTTGGCACGGGGAACGTCAGACCAGCTTTTGACCCACCTGAACTCGAGCAATTATAATTTTCGAACCCTATAAATTTTACTAACTTGAACGCCACCATCCAATTCGAGTTGTGGCTCAAAGTTACAACTAACTATTACAACTGTATCGACTAACCTAATCCTTCAACTCGGAGTGCACAATTAATTTACCGTAAAAAACTTCTATCGTTTGCTAAATTGACACATTATTTATTTTAGTGGTTGCGGCAGCGACGTTACCAAGCCTTGAACAAGTTATAGGCCTCGAAGGAGCTTTCTTCTACTCCTTCCTTGGTCTCATAGCCCCGTCCATACTGGATCTCATTTTCAAGTGGGAACGAGGTCTTGGAAGAAACAATTGGATTTTATTTAAGGATTTATTTCTAATATTTTTTGGCTGTTTCGTACTAGTGGCCGGTGTCACACAAAGCATCAGAGAAATAATTAGGACTAGTTCTCAATAAGTGCTATTAGAAGCTAGTTTTTATTTTAATTTATTTAACAACTAATACGATTTTGTAAATATTTTTAAAAATTAAATTAATTAATCATTATGTGTTTCACTATATTATCTCTTATCTTGATAACTACATACTAGGTAACCTTATAAAACAACTAAATTATTGTAAACTATGATATTGAAATATTAATGAGATAAGGAACATTATTTAGGATTTAACAATCAATACATTGTTTTAATTTTCGTAATAGTTGGCATGAATTGTTAAAAACAACACCTACTACTAGTAACTAACAGTTGGTAGACAGGCAACGAACAACGATTTTCTAAAACTATAGACACATAATCTTGAACCTTTTAAGTACCTACTATAGTTATATTCGTAGTTGGTTAGGTACAGAGAAAAATGGTAAGTGGACGTTAGGGGAGATGTTGATGTTTTTTTCTAGTTTGTCTCTCTAATGGCCGAAGAACCACGGATGATAAAAGCTTTATTTCCAAAAATAATAATAATATATAATATCATATTCCTTATGTACAAGACATCTATTTAAACAGGAATGTGTAACACAAATAATTTTAGGTTTAATTTTTGGACAAATAAATCTGGAAACAGAACAAAGTAAATATTAAAAATTAATTAGCTTTTCCATTTCTTTGGAGCACTTCGACGAAAGGTTGTGCTGTGGCCTTAAATAACTTAAGACTTGGCTGTATAAGGTTTATTTCTTTTGTCTAGGTAAAAAAACAAACACAATGATTGAATTTGGCGGGTAAATTTGATTTTACTAGTAAACATTCTAAAGAATTGGAGATTGGATTTTTTAAGTCTTCTTTTATGATAAAGTCCTAGGAAATCTTTTTACTTATGACGTTGGTATTAATTATATTAAAAAATAATAATAAGTTTAAAAATTACAGAGGCCGGTGTTGACAGGTACCTATTCGTGAATAGCTTGACAAAAACTTATTTCAAAAATGCAGTTTTGAAATCTCGAGCTTCATAAATAGGATTTAAACTAGCGCTGGATTTTATTTTTAGAAAACAATGTCATGAACCAAAACAGCGGATGGCAGCATTCGCTTGTATTTAACCAGAACAAAAATATATTATCTCACAGCCTACGCGTACGCCAAACGCCATTCGCCGACGACAAGGACACCACGTTCGGAGATGAAATCTTATTTATTATGCAATAATACAGCTGTTTTACAGGTGTATGTGATTTAGATTTCCAAGAACTCTAAGGAATTCGAAGAACATAAAATGTTTCAGACTATCAATTCTAAAATTGTAAGTATAAACACTTGAATAGTAGAGGCTTGTTTAACAGCGATGTATAAATAATAGTGATTTACTTAGTTGATAATATTTATCTTGTAGATATGTAATCGTATCAATAAAAGTATGTATTAGTTATTTAAGCAGTCAGTTGGTATTTGAGCAAACATGAGTGAAACGGGAAGTGCGGTTAGTAATTACGTCCCATGTTCTATGTCAAGCCTACTTACAAATTTTGTTCAATAATTAATGTACAATAAGATAAGAACAGTTCAAAGTTCATTTACTTTAGTAGGAGTCGGAGGCGCTGTACCTAGATGACATTGAAACAGTCATTTCATAATTGTTTAACGAACAAGACTTGTACGCAGCTCAAAACACCTTTTCTGTGTTATTTGTTCAAATACTCAATATGAATAACTTAGTAGTGGCTGTGTTCGATTTCATTGAAAATTTTACAGTATGTGTTCATGTTATCACTAAGCATTAAGTCTAAACATGTCATTCTATTAACACTAATTCTAATTTGTAATTTAGCAAACATAATATCAAAACACGAAACGCTTAAAACTGCTGTTAACCTCTTTTCAACTGTCTAAAAAAATACATTCAAATCTATGAAAACATATATTACGCTTCAGTAGATACATATAAATATAAAGCATTTTATCATTCATATCATTGATAAGCTGTTCTTTTATACATTTGTGTATCAAAATTGTAAGTCTTTTATGAAATTCAACTAAATATTTTAGAGCAATTCACACTAATTTTTTGATTATTCGCAAGTTCCTGTTATGTATTCATACAACAAGTTCAAATCATACGAATAATCTGAAAAATAGTTTAAAGCCTTTATTACAAAAAAGTTTCATTTTATGGGAAAGAAGGTATTAGGTATTCAGGTTCAGGCTTTTCCATTCATAAGCCATTCGTCACATTTCTGTATACTATTTTAATTTACTGCCACAACATATCATTAGCTCTGATGATGGGAACTTGGTGAAAACAAAAAGCTGTTAATAATGTATAGTTCTTGTTAATCTAAGAAGACCAAACTATAGATTCACTAGTAGGATCTAATTTCATAGCTTTGAATTTTACTATTAGACAAACTCAATAGTTTTTATAGACATAAGGATAGTCATAGATTTTTATTGTCACAAGGACAAGGAGGAGCTCATAGATTTTTGCGATGAGAAAATAATTAGATGTGATTCCCTTGTGTGTAATGGATCTACCTCAGCTATAGTTAATTAATAACATAAAAGTAATCATAATAGAAAGAACCGAGAACAAGTCACACACGGTCCTCCACCTTGCTCTATACTATGAGAACTAAGGATTGATACATATTATTAGTTATTTATGATTAAATAAAATAGTACACCCCAGAAGAGAAAATAAACCTGTTTCAGCACTAGAAGGTTTACCCAATGTGGGAATCAAACCCACAACCCTCAGCCCAGCAATCAGGGGCACTAAAAACTTGAATTTGCTTTAAAATTCCTTGTGTAGTTAAATAACTTATTTAATACATTACAACAACGTGTGCTACCTCAAGACATTTTTCTAGATAACCAATTTTAATGATTATTTTTTAATTTGAAAACTGCTGCTTCTTATGTGGCGGACTATAAGTATTTGAATTTTATCAAGATCTGTCCAGTAGTTTTGAATTATTCTTATTGTGAATTGACTTCAACTACCTCGATGATACATTTTGTTTTGTGGGAGTTGGTTTCTTTGTTTTGTTCAATTTTTTAATTATAATCTCCACAAAAACTGGTAAAATGTGAACGTTTTCCTAAAAGTAATTTAATTAGTTATTTGTTTAATCCTATATTTTGTTATAATTACTTAACCATAGAAACATTGCTAAAGTATGAACTATTAAAAAGTGCGATCATTTTTCTTTTTGTTTCAGGTACTACCAATAATATTTGGTGTTGGATCAGTGGTAGTCTTAGCAACTGTAATAGCCAATTGTCTATGGGGAAAAAAATCTAAAGGATCTAGCAAAAAGTTAATAACATTAGTAGATTCTAACGTAAAATATGCATTACCGCTGATAGAAAGGGAAGAAATCAGTCATGACACCAGGAGATTCAGACTGGGACTGCCGTCTCCTCAACATGTATTGGGTAAGTATTTTTATAGTGCTGTAACTTAAAGGTAAAAATAGCCATATCGTACCATTTGAACTGTATATCAAAGTGGTTTTATTCGGAACTGACTTATAGTTAAACACTACAAATATGTAACTAAATTTTTATATGTCAAATGAAAACTATTATTTTCAGAAATCTTAGTTTTTAATTATCAATAGACAGTACAAGCATGATTTAATATGATGCCTAATTTTATGAAACTTATCAAATTCACTAAAATATTTCAGATACAATTTACAATATTGATAACAAAGTATCCTTTTTATATCTAATTCTACAAAATGTTCAATGCTTTGTCTTATCTACAAAACAGTTGATTGATAACTGACAGACAGAATTTATTCACTGTTAATTTTCGCTCATTTCTAAATAGTATTGTATATAAATAACATTATATATGATATATAAACTATTATAAATTTTATTTATTATATTATGAAATGAAAATAAAATACCAAAAAAGTTCTCATGGCCTAAAGGATAAGACGCCAGTGTATACTTGTATCATGCTATGCGACTATGCCAGTGTTAAAATCCTTTAGGGCCCTATAGGTACCAATTTTTCTGATGAAATACTTACCTACTAAGTTCGGGAGTAACTTCCAGTATAAAACAAATAAGTTCAAATAACATTGTGTAATAAATATCCAAAAACCCTCAATAATATTATATAACTATAATACAATGAAGACATTTATTTATTTATTTATTGCTTAGATGGGTGGAGTAGTTCACGGTCCACCTGGTGTAAAGTGGTTACCGGAGCCCATAGCCACCTACGACGTAAACGCCGCTACCCATCTCGAGATATGAGTGTAAGGTCTCAGTTTTAATAGTACAACGGCTGCCCCACACTTCAAACCGAAACCCATTGCTGCTTCACGGCAGAAATGGTCACGGCGGTGGTACCTAGCCGTGCGAACTCACAAGAGGTCCTACCACCATTGTATAGATAATACAAAATGTAACAAAAAAATGAGAAAAGGATAATTCCATCGTAATAAACTTGAACAGGACGATATGAGAAGCACCAGCTTTCAAATGAAAACTGAATTAACCAAAATCGGTTCACCTAGAAAAAAGTTCTGAGGGAACAGATACAAAAATACAGTCGAATTGAGAACCACCTCCTTTTTTTGCAGTCGATTTAAAAATAATACTTATCTGGTTTTCTCACCGTATTACCACCTATTTACGTAAAATAACCTTCGAATTACCTATTTAGTTTTTTACATTCAAAAAGAAATAAAAACAATCCCACAGTTAAGTAATTTTCTAAAATATTTATCAATGTAGGTAATGGATCAATAAAATTCTATGAAATCTGATAAAGCAAATTTTATAATTCATTGTTGTCTGGGTGTTATCTATTTAAGCCACGCTATCAAGCTATCATATAGTAATTTTATGTTTGGTAATTTAACACTACAATTACGTACATTCTGTCATTGAATAAAAAAGGTAATTTAATAAAATTATAGTTGAATAGTAAGTAAGAACTACAGTTTGTTTGAGCGCATTATAAGCACACACGGGTAGATGACACTATCCTGCGTATCTCTGCCACAAAGCAGTCTATCGCTCCGGTTGGATTGGTGAGACAACAGTTATACAATAAAATTGATACTTAGATCTCATGTCTCAAAGTGGGGTCACGTTGCGATTGTTTTATATGTAATCAGGTATCCTCTTAACATCGTGATTTCGTTCACACGTTCGCTTGAACATTTCGCATTTTAAATTCAAAGTAGCTGGCTATTTCGATTATCTATGGAAAATTAGACGGAAACTAGCTAGCACAATTTTCATGTCGACGAATAATACCAAAGTGGTCCGTGAAAACAAAAACTGTTAAGTATTCAAAACGTCGGAAATAATATACGCGATACTAACCGTAAAACTAGTTTCAATTATCTCTATCGAGTATATCTACACGCGCTTATAACTTTTAAAGGTATTACACATGATAATAAATGAAGATATAATGTTTATATGCCAGTAAACAACAACCTGACTGCATATAAATTTTTGAATTGCGAATGCTACTCGTGGTTTTTGAACGAAAATATTTCTGAGATTGCTTTTGAGAATTAATCAAAGATTTCGTGAGAGGTTTGGTATCAAAGTCGAGATAGCTTTCAAGTTGGTTGAAAGTTTCAACCAACACGTGAAAAACTTGCCCTCAGATCAATTATATTTTCAATAATAATATGAGCGAATGGAAAGTAATAAATACAATAAACTTGGTCATTAATGGGTTTGGAAAAATTCAGTGTAGCCCTCGTATAACAGCTGCCCCACCCATTGGACCGGAACTTATGACTTCAGTTTCGTGATGGAAATAGGCAGGATGATAAATTTTACCGCTTTCAGTTTTACTTCTCCACAAACTAGAGTGAACGATTCTATGAATACTAAATAGCATAAGTATATAATGCTTGTCTTAATTAAATAATTTTTGATCTTACAATCAGTCAAGTACATAAAAAAAATTAACTAAGGTAGTTTAAAAGTACGCAACGGCTTGGCCTTGCCCTTGGCATTGCTGACATTGCTGAAGTTCATTGCCGACGGTAACCACCCAGTATTTGGTGGAACGTAGCATACGTTTGCCTACAAGTTCAAGAAAACAAAAATTCATTTTGTCCAAAAATCTTGTCGACAATATAAATGTTTTACAAAACATATTCTCCTGTTCTTTTTTTAATTCCACACTCACGTTTAAAAACTAAAAGAAAATATACGAAATCAATAGGAAAATAATAATTAAAAACAAGCTCGTTGTATTTCTTTTGCTGGCTGTTCTCAATTTGTTATTTAATTATTTCTTATATCATTCAACGCGTAGACTGTTATGATATTGTGGCGTAGAATTAATTTGAATTAAACAGGAATGTGACAACGTAACAAATTCATGTTTTAGGATTACCGATCGGTCAACATATTCATTTGTCTGCAAAAATTGACGACGACCTAGTTATAAGAGCATACACGCCGGTGTCGAGCGATGAGGATAAAGGCTATGTCGATTTGGTTATCAAGGTGAGTCCGTAAATGTAAATAACTGTACATTGTTATTTTAATTATTAACCGAGCACATAAAATATTCTTATGTTAATTAATAATAACTTCGTATACATGGTGTAAAGAGATCATTCTAGAAGCAAAACGGGAATTAGCCACGAAATTATAGTAAACATTGTTATTTTAATTATTAACCGAGCACATAAAATATTCTAAGGTATACTTTAATACTAATAACTTCGTATACATGGTGTAAAGAGATCATTCTACGGGATTCATTCAAACGGGAATTAACTACGAAATTATAGTAAACAGAAAACAATAGTAATTTACCAAACTAACCATGAAGGTTCGTTACGTACTTCACTGGTAGGGCGTATTGTAAGCACGCGCGGGTAGGTACTACCATCCTTTCTTTTCGTTTGAAGAATTCGTTCGTTTGAAAGGTGAGACAGTTCATAAACAACGCAATTGAGATTTCGAGCTTATGGCCGTTTTCCAATTACAGCACAAGAGCGCATTATGCGGCATAATGCTCAACTAAGCTTCAGCATAATTCGGCATTGTGCGTCACTGAGTCGCATTATGCTCTGTAATTGGAAAACTACCATTAAGTAATGGTTAAGTAATTGGAAAACTACCATTAAGTAATGGTTAATTACAGAGCATAATGCGACTCAGTGACGCACAATGCCGAATTATGCTGAAGCTTAGTTGAGCATTATGCCGCATAATGCGCTTTTGTGCTGTAATTGGAAAACGGCCTGTCTCCAAGATAGGCGGCGGTTTTGCGTTGTGGTAATTGAGCATAGAGTGTATTTGATTTAGATATTTATTTTTCTCTTAAATGACAAATTAAAGACTTAATATAAGAGAAATATACAATGGATCCGTTGCTCTTGGCGGTTGGATTTGAAAGTTAAAAAGTGTCATGGCGGACGTCGCTCGCTGCCATTTTGACGTTCAGAAACTGAGCAGGCGGCAATCATGTTGTAACGTCTATATATTTGGTGACTATTTCATATAAAGTGGGAACTGAGATCGTTAAATAAACAATGGTATCTAAATAAAATCCTAAATCTGCAATGTAAGACGAAGCTTGCAGATACCACTCGCGCGGCTCTGAGACAATGCATTACGCACGCAGCCATTTTGATTTTTCGATGTTTATCATCTTACCACCCTTACTACCGCCGGTTTTGTGTTCGAAAATATTTCTAATACTAATCTCATAGGTCATTTGAAGTTTAATTCCCTAATTAATCGGGAAGGTAGAAATTAAAAATGCGAGATCTCTGATACTCTGACCCCTTCGAGCCTTTTTTATATCAAGTAGTCCACGAATGCTTGTCGTGATTTGCTAATTATTTTCAACTAATTAATGTCACGATCACAAGCAAGTTTCACTATAGATATATCAAAACGTTTTGATAAAATTAATTAACATTGCACTGCTATTTAAATTTCAGGTATACTTTAAGAATGTACATCCGAAGTTTCCCGAGGGAGGGAAGCTGTCTCAGTACTTGAACAATATGAAGATAAATGATACTATAGATGTCCGTGGACCGTCAGGGAGATTGCAGTACACAGGAAACGGAACATTCCTCATTAAGAAATTAAGAAAAGATCCGCCTACAAAAGTTGTCGTCAAGAAATTGAACTTGATTGCAGGTCATTAAGTTTTATTGTATTGATAACACAATCTCAATACGTGATAGGATAAATGTAGGTTACGGTTTAAATTGACATTTACGAATTAATTATAAATGATTTTGCATTTGATAACATTTATCATGAACGTAATAAAATTTAATAAATCATCATGAACTTGGGGAATAAATAAATAAAATAAAAATTTCATAAATCCATTCACATATCGATAATGTTGATCTTCTCAGTGGGTCGCGTTTCCGATCCGGTGGTAGATTCTGCGAAGCACTGCTCTTGCAAGGCCAGTGTTAGCAACATCGTCAGGTTTGAGCCCCGTGAGCTCACCTACTAGTTAAGGTTACGCTGGTATGGTCTCTCTAGACCAGTGATTCTCAACCACTGTTCCGCGGCACTTTTGTGTGCCGCCAAATTTTGCCAATATATAATGATGTTAATATTATTAAATTGTATCATTTTTTTTTATTATTATTAGCTTGTAATTAATCCCTTTTTAAACGTTTAAATATTATTAAAGCATATATTAGTTTATTTCGTATATTTAATGTTTTTTTATAAACGTTTTATGTAGTGTTTTAGAAAGTAAATAGTTTAAATCTTTTTCTTTGTGTGCCGCCAAATTTTAAAATCGTTTAATGTGTGCCGCCAAATTTTAAAATCGGTCAATATGTGCCGCATCAAATAAAAGTTTGAGAATCACTGCTCTAGACCATCAGCTTAAGTAGGAAAAAAAGGATGTATATAGGAACCCTGGCTTTTGAAAAAAACATAAATTAATCTTTTTTTTTTTTGCTTATATGGGTGGACGAGCTCACAGCCCACCTGGTGTGAAGTGGTTACTAGAGCCCATAGACATCTACAACGGAAATGCGCCACCCACCTTGAGATATAAGTTCTAAGGTCTCATTATAGTTACAACGACTGCCCCACCCCTCAAACCGAAACGCATTCCTGCTTCACGGCAGAAATAGGCAGGGTGGTGGTACCTACCCGCGCGGACTCCCAAAAGGTCCTACCACCAGTGAAAAGTTTTAGTTGTGTGTATAATTTCGAACATATAATATTACATTGTCCGAAGTATTTTGTAATAATATCCAATATTTTAAACAGGCGGTACTGGTATAGCTCCAATGCTTCAGCTGGTGCGACATATATGCACTGACGTCAACGACCGCACCGAACTGAAGCTGCTATTCGCGAACCAAAGCGAAGACGACATTCTACTTAGAGATGAATTAGAAAGATACCAAAGGGAACATCCTTCCCAGTTTCAAGTTTGGTACACGATTGATCGGCCAACGGATGGTAAGTGTACAGAAAGTTTCACATAAAGTTTACGCATTAGATTTAATTTATTCTCGCTGAAATAATTCATTAAGGATGTATCATCCCACCATCGAAATAGGGGAGAGAAAATGTGCAATTAAAACTTATGGTTAACCTAAAATTCTACTAAATAACCATTCTGCAATATATCTATTGTGTGTAAATCACAAAACACATTAATGCAAACACTGGCTTCAGTGGTCGATTTTATGATTCAATATTGATTGCTCGCATCCAATTATCTCGGAGGTACAATTTAACAGAAAACCTAAACGTACCAACCTCCATTAGTTGATCCTAACGGAAGATATGCGTTGAAAGTGTAGAACGTCTGGCGTGCTCAATATGTTACATGCGTAGCACGAATGAATGACTGAAGAAGCAACATGAATGCAAAAGTGTGAATGAAGCAACAGACCGGCAATAAGTACTGTATTCCGATGTTCGATTCTCGGCCAGAATGAATGTCTTTGTTGAAGATTATATCGACGCTTGAAAGGCAAACATGACTAAGCGACAATAACTGCTTTGTACATAAATGATAGGCAATAACCATATTCGATGCGCAAAAAAAATGTATTACTAGGTCTATTAAAATAATTTCAATCCTACAGCTACTACCTAGATTCTACTACAGCTAGATTCGTTAAAATAAATTTTGTTTTGCAGCTATTTCAACTTTAAATTAGTCTACTGTAAAGTTCACACATTGTCGCTTAGTCACGTTTGCCTTTCAAGCGTCGATATGTACCTATAACATTTGGCCGTTAGTATAAGTATGTTTTTGTTACACTTTATTATTATTATTTATTGCTTAGATGGGTGGACGAGTTCACGGCCCACCTGGTGTTAAGTAGTTACCAGAGCCCATAGACATCTACAAAGTAAATGTCGCCATCCACCTTGAGATATGAGTTCTAAAGCCTCAATACAGTTACAATATAGTTGGCCCTGCGCTTCAAGCCGAAACGTATTATTGCTACATGGCAGAAATAGGCAGGACGGTGGTGGTACCTGCCTGTGCGGACTCACCTACCACCAGTAATTACGCAAATTACAATTTTACGGGTTTTATATTTACTACACGATGTTATTCCTTTACCGTGGAAGTCAATCGTGAAGATTTGTTAAGTACATATTTCATTACAAAAAATTGGTGCTGCCAGCGGTATTCGAACAGCTGTACATCGCTAGATACGAATGCACCGGACGTCTTACCCTTTAAGGCCACGACGACTTGTAAACGAAAACTTACATAACTTAAACATAACACAATAAATAATAGTTCTGACAGATATGAGTAGAAGAATTATTATTTCAATAATATCTTAAAAAGCACCCCACGCTTTTTTTACAATAAAATATATTTTACACTATTTTCAATTTAAATTTATTAAAATTTGTTTTCTATTTTTTAGTTAAATTTTCTATAAAAGCGTATTTTTAAAACTGTTAAGTATTTTAACATCAATTCCTGCCTTATCGACTATAGATAAAAATTATATAAATTGGAAAAAATCTGCAAATTGAATAATGGAATAATCATATTAAATAAGTGTATTCTCATCGGTCCTCGATAAATCTACAAAGTTTGAATGAAATCTGACCGCTTAAAGTGGGTCAAAATCGCCTCTAAAGGAGTCAGTTACAAACATACATACATACAAGTGAAGCTAATAAAAAGCGTGTAAAAAGAACCCTTGCTTGAATATGAAACGTATCAAAATTTACGAGATGTTCCAGACTAATCTTAAAATACAACAGTGACCATTCACTTTCCTTGAAACAAAACAATGTCATACAATATGGAATATTAAAATTATTATTTTTCTCAGGTTGGAAATACAGCTCCGGTTTCATCAACGATGAAATGATCCGCGACCATTTGTTTCCGCCGTCCAACGATGTTCTAGTACTGATGTGCGGTCCACCGCCGATGATCAACTTCGCTTGCAACCCAGCTTTAGATAAATTAGGCTTTAAGCCAGACCAACGCTTTGCTTATTAAAACTATTATTTACTAGTGGAGCGTATTATCAAGAGTACAATCAAGAGTTTCTCATTCCAATCCACCAAGCTAGGACAACCGCTATACAAAAAAACTAAGACTTCGACTTCTCAAAGTGATCGGTGGGCATTCACTTAGTTGTATCTCTAGACTCCGGCTACCGTTTAAGGTGGACATAAAGGCATTTTACGGAACCAATATAACATAATACAATTTCTCGTTAGTGATAAATATTAGTTAATTGTACAGCAATATTGTTATGTAAAATAAAGCCAAAAAGGCCTACAAAAACTTTAAACATTTTCGCAAAAAAACCTTACAGATAAATTTTAAATAATAAAATAGGACATGATCGAACAAATTCATCTTGATATTTATTTTTTTAAATGAAAATTTGCTTTTAACTTCAAGTTGCGATATTTGTATTGTCGCAGGAATATCAAATATATTATATAATTGCGTTACAAATAAAAAGTGTTTTTTGTTTTTTCAAAAATGATTACAATTTTACCAATATCAATAATTTAATCATTTTTTTTGTTTTTTGGATTAATTTGAATAGTTATTTTAAAAATAACCTTTGTCCCAAAATTGCTTTTACAGCATTTATCAATTATTAAGGTAAAAAGAAATGGGTATAGATGATAAGAATGGCGAATACAGTATTTTACAAATTTATATGACGTGTATTTTTAGAGTTTGTGTAATAAAACAATTGTTGTTAAAACACTTATTTATTTATCCAATTTCACAAAAAATGAACTTAAACCATTACAACTACAAAAATAATTTTCAACGTCTCCGTAAGAAATACGCTAAAATTCGTTGAAACATTGTTACTAGTTTAGTACCTTATCAATCGCATTGTATGTTGTGTTATTATTATAATAAGAAGTTACACTTGTGATTTTTTAATGAAACATTTTCAGTGAAAACTTAAGAATTTCCTCTCTCTTTATTTCCCCTCATTTTTAGTAAAATGCGTACCAAATAAAGCAACTGCAACACATTTGATTTATTAATTTACGTCCTTGTCCTAAGAATCTCATGAAGTGTTCGGTCTGCGCACTGAAGTAGGAAACCTATGGAAATGAAACGTCAACAAAAAATTCGTTCCACTGTGACGTGATCTGGCCACAAAACATGGCGGTTTTAGTGCTGCCCAGAAGATTTTAATGTTAGTAGGTTTTATCGATAAACGTTCTTGGCTCATATTATTTTAAATATTGTTGAGTGAATGTATTTGTAGAATTTATACTTTAATAGGAAGTAAGTATATTGTTATGTGCAAAGTTGATGTGATTTAGATATTATGTGAAATCTAAGACGAGTTCGTGCTTCAAATTTGCCAAGTAAACGATATGACGATTTTTAAAATTTGCTACACTGATTTTATAAAGTTGTCGTTTGCTGCAAAACATAAAGATATGGCGTAGTACAGTGCCATCTGCCCATTTCTAGCATGTTGAATTTTATCGTATTTTGAGTACGTGTTTTTCTTAGACTATTACAATCTATTTTAATTGTTTTGCTGACTAAAGTCCGTAACACACTACCGCAGCGCACCTCAAGGAAGGTACGCCGCACCATTTGAATCACTCTCACTTGTGAGTGATTCACATTTTAAACTTATCAAGGGACCGCCTGATAAAAAAAAACACCTACAGAACATTTATTCGTTAATAAAATTACAAACGTCATTCCTTGTGACTTCCTCTCTAAAATCACTTAATTATTAAATATTTAACGAGTTGACAATAGTGTTATAAAACTATTTTATTTAGATAGTTCCGACGACTTTCTTGAGATCCTATAAAATATGTTTTAATTATTATTTTTGTATGTTTTAAGCATGATAAAATAAGAAATTTTATATAAGCAATCATATTAAATCGATATCATAATCATATCATATCAAAATCGATATCGATCGATATCGATTTGAATTTGAATTTTTGAATAAATAATGAACAACCCAAAACAGACGGCCGAACTGACGTGACAATGACATTTGGCGCGCTAAACATGGCGGATTTTCGGCCTCATTAAACGGAGACGGAGACATTTACGTATATTCATGTTTCATTTTATGTACGCACTGAAATACTGTTATATTGTTTTCCTGCGAGTTAAAGTGCTGAGTAAGAACGAGATAGATATATGTTTATGTATGTGCCTTCAAAATGGGTGCTATTTATATAAGCAATTGTACGTATAGAACAATATGTCATGTCCCAACTATATAGGTCTATGGGTCTGCGGTGCTACATCATCTTGACAATTCAGTATTTTATTTTTTTATTTTTAAACTCATAAGTTGTGAACAATTTCAAATACATATGGTAACCCTAGCAATTTGAGTGGCGTTTAGATCTGTCAATGTTGATTTATTTTGCTTTATGAATTCATGCTTATTCTTTTTTATTTTGTTAAGATTAAGATTTTTATAATTCGCCGTTTTAATTATTTAGTTTATAAATAATAATAAACGAAGGAAACTGTCCATGTTGACCATTATTAATATCAGTGTAAGTAGGTATGAATTAAATTAGCAGCGTGGGACGGTATAGATAAATTAGGTTGAGAAAGTAATTTGATTAATGTAGTAATAAACTCTGCAAATGGTAATATGAAGTGAAATGAAATGAAGTTAATTAATATTACGAAACATGGCATGAAATGATATGGGACGAAATATAATCTCAGTAAAATGGTGGTCATTTACTTAGACTTTTTCATTGGACTTTTTGGAGGATCCCGAGAAGCTACGTCCAGCGGCTTTGTTTTTTTCCCACATTTGTGCACTTTCACAGATACTAAACAGTTAATAAACCACCGTTATTACACATCAAAACCCGAAGAAACACTAAATAGACAAAATAAAACAAATCAAACAACTTCACTCCTCGCGTTACCACCAAAAAGTCATTCATACCTAATAGGTACCATAAATAGGGCAGTCCATGCAACGAATTAAACAAAACGTTTTCAACTTAAATAAAATTCTTAAATACCTACTTACTCCTTTTTATAATAGAAATTTCTAACGTCTGTGGTCAGTATTACGATAAATACAACAGGAAAAATTTTAATCTTTTTTCATTTGTCTAAATTTCTTCATTGTACTATTAACACATATAATAGGAATAACACCGGTCATCGTTCTCGTCGAGCCCGTAGCTTGCGTCGAAGAGCTCGACGAGTAAATTAACCCACACACACAGGCCCACTGAGTTTCTCCCCGGATCTTCTCAGTGGGTCGCGTTTACGATCAGGTGGTAGATTCTGCGAAGCACGGCTTTGAGCCCCGTGAACTCACCTACTAGTTAAGGTTACGCTGAAATAGCTTCTCAAGGCTATCAGCTTAGGTAAAAAAAAGGAATAACACAAACTATAGATACAGAATTTATTATCAGTATTTTAGCAAAACCAAAAAGAGACTATCAAAATCATTACAAAAAAATAAAGAAATCCACAAAATACTATGTATTATTTACAGCATATTACGTGTTTAGCAACTATGGAATTTGATTGGAATCCATAAATAGCTGTTGTAGAATTTTGTCACATGGGATATTTATTGGCTTTGATTTGAGATTCTATTTAACCGGTGCTGTGCTAATAATAAAAGGTTTAAAAGGGATTATAAATTTATCTAAAGGAGAGTTCCTCATTCGTGTGAGATGCAACTAGAGATCACTATCTACCCTAGGTGCTCGTAGATTGGGTCAGCCCAAGGAAAAAGGATAGGCCTTCTGTAACAAACTGTGCCCATGCGAAAACAAATGTTACAGTGAAGTCAATTGCCAAAGCAAGCTTTAAAACACGTTAGTAGCTTCATTGCAAACCAACATTGATTCAAATTGACATTATATTTATACACCGAGTCGTACTGTACGCAATAATTCAGTAGGAAAACTGTATAACGGTCATAATATTGCCTGTGATAATACCAATTAAAAACAAAATTATACTTTTGTCAAAAACGAAAATCCCGTAGACCGAAAATATAGGTGGAGCATATTCTATATCTTTGAGTATTGTGTTAACGGCTTTGTTTATTAAATCTGAAAAAAAAACATTGTAATATGTACATACGCAACTTGTATTTTTGTTTTTAGATGTGTGAAAGAGCTCTCTGCCTATCTCGTATTAATTTGATACCGGAGCCCATTGGTGCTACAACGTGAATGCCGCCACCCACTTCGAAACAAGCCTCTGACAATCCAATACATCATTATATAAACAATAATTAAAACTTTTGCGGTTTTTCAACTTCAACCAATTTATTCCACGGTGTTATTTTTTTTCATTTATTGCTTAGATGGGTGGACGAGCTCACAGCCCACTAACCACTGTTAAGTGGTTACTGGAATCCATTATCTACAACGTAAATGCGCCACCTACCTTGAGATATAAGTTCTAAAGTCTCAAGTATAGTTACAACGGCTGCCCCACCCTTCAAACGGCAGAAATAGGCGGGGTGGTGGTACCTACCCGTGCGCACTCACAAGAGGTACCACCCAGGTACCCACCACCAGTAATTACGCAAATTATAATTTTGTGGGTTTAACTTTCATTACAAGATGTTATTCCTTCACCGTGGAAGTCAATCGTGAACATTTGTTGAGTACGTATTTCATTAGAAAAATTGGTACCCGCCTGAGATTCGAACACCAGTGCATCGCTCAACACGAATGCATCGGACGTCTTATCCATTAGGCCACGACGCACACTGTATTATTATCGAGATCTAGCAGAACTTAATTCAATCTTGCGTGGATTTATCTTTTTTTAATTTTACGTGTCATAAAATGTTAATATTAGATGTTATTTCGTATTTCTAAATAAATAAATAACATTAATTATTTATAAAAATCATTTATTTCTTTATTTACCTTAAAAATATTATTTTTAATACTGCAACTTTGTTCTAAATACACAAGAAATATATTTTACACCCCTAAATATATTCTAAAGACTAAATAAAATTCGCATAACCATCTTCCTCCGTCGAGTAAGTTTCTTCTCCCATGTTCTATTTTGCACTGTTGATTTGGAAGATAGAAGTGGATCTGAACCTATCAGAAATCGGTTAAGTACGTCTCGATTGGTGTTAATTCTGCTTGTTTTCCTGCTGAAATACTCGCGATTCCTCCTATATTCCTTATTGTTCGCTTCTTGAGCTTCTTCTGCTAATTGGTCCAAAGGTAAAACGCATGTTTCAATTACTTCTTTTAAGTGTGAGAGGATTTTGTGTATACTAGAAGGCATGTAGTACCAGGAACAATGTACTAAATAAAGTTTTCTTGTCTCTTCGGCATATGTCTTGTGCCTCCAAGATAACAGAAATGTTTGATTCAATCCAGATTGATCCCTGTTATTTTCGCTTACATTTCTCCCATTTAGATTGTATTTTTGCTGTAAGACTACTTATTAACATTTGAAGTGATCTTGGAGGGTTTCTACAGTTCTCTATGTCATAATGTTGTAGTATTTTTTCAATTATAAGTTTATTTTGACCTTTTTTTTATTACTTGGAAACCATATATTAAAAATATCTCGCCTTTTCATTGCGCTGAAAACAAAAAAAAATGTATGAGCGGGGCAAATAGGAGCAAGGGATTCCAACTAAATTTCAAAGAACATTAACCATAGAATGCTATAACAGTGATTTCCCGGTGTATACACTTGCATACATTTTTAAAAGTCAACACTAACATAAAAAAAAATTTTTTTTCAAGGACTGCAGCAAAAACGTAATTAATTAATAACATTTCAATATTATAAGGTTCAAACTTACCTTAACGTATCCTCGATGATATAACAAACGATAAAAATGACCAATTATAGCACTTTAAACGACAAGAACAGACCTGTTCGCATTCTGCAATAAAGCAAAACTAAACAATACACTCGTGCTAGTACGCATAAGCTATGTTTCGAGACTTCCCCTGTGTTGTATGGTGTTACACACTTATTAATTTTATTTAATATCGGTTATTTAGTTATACACCTGTGTAATAAAGGGAGTTTTAGGAATATTTAGAAGAGTATTATTTTTTAATTAAGTTCTGCTAGATCTCGATAATAATACAGTGTGCGACGACTTCAAGAGCATGAATTTTGATCAGTATCGCATTTGATCTAGGAGTTTTACCAGTAATGAAACAATAGGTACTTAGTGTAAAATTCAAAATAAAACACATTCTCCTTCATAGCCACGGGCAGGTCTATAGATAATACACTTAATATTCTATTTCTGCAGCGAAGCAGTCCTTCTTTCCGGTTTGAAGGATAACAGCATTCATGATGCGATAACTACTTAACACCACGTAAGCCGTGAGCTTGAACACCGGTGCATCGCTGAACACGTAGGTATGCACCGGACGTCTTACCCTTTAGGCCGCGACGACTTCAAATTAATTTGTCAAATTAAATTGTTAATAAATTAACCGTGAGTCTCGTATTAAGAGCGTATTTCCTTATAAAATGAATTTCAACACCGGCACCATCGCTTGAACTGAAATAGACGCCTTTAGAACGCTACTTATAATAAACTGATGTAAAATATTTAACTTTACTCACCATCGCATGTATATGATAGCACACGTATGCATAGTTGTTTCATATTCTTCACTTCCATTAGAAATAAATCATTTACAAATGCCAAGCTAGTCAATTGAATAATGAAAAACAAATTCCATAAACCAACTGTTATCATTGCGACGATGGAAAATAACTGAAATAATTATTATTTTTCCACTAAAAGTATCATAATAAACTAATATAATATAGACCATACATATACATATATATTAATGTTTCATATCCCCATACTAATTTATAATACAAAACAAAAGCAATCTGGAGTTTCCAAAAATGTAATACAATAATTTGATAGACATTGCAAAATTAATGATTAAAAACAAGAAAGTTCATGGCCGATTCTCCACTGTGACTGTGACTGTTACCAAATAATTAATTGTATGAGTAACACTGATTTCTTGAAACTCCTGCGCGCGTCCCACTGTCGTCCTTTGATGGTACTATGACAGAAAACTTGAGCAGAACAAAAAAATTTAAATGCCAAGAATTTTCATCTTAACTCGTCGAATAACTTAGAAACGAATAAAGAACAACCATGCAAACATTCATTATTATCCATGCATATACTATTATATAACTATGTACATATTTTTATATATAAAACCGATGTCTTAATTGTAGTATTCACATCATCAATTCAGGTAGCCGCTACACTTCTACCGACCGAAAATCAGGATGTTTTCATTATCAACGAAATTATATAAGCCCAAAGGACATTCATTCATACTAACTTTGATTTCAGAGCGTGATCCAGCAACAATTGATCCAATAACTAAAAAAGTCCAAATAGAAACAGTCGCAGTGATAAGGAAAACCTGAAAAGTGTCAATTTATTCTGTACGTAAAGGAAATACATTATAATATTATATTATATAAGCTGAAATGATAATTGTCATTTTTTTCTTATATTAAAAATCAAAGTAGGTATAAGATTGTTGCATCGTCATTTGTTTTTCAAATGCAAATTTTAAGCAAATCGGATATCTTAGGTTACTACCTACATAGATATTATTAATTGTTACGATGATAGTTATTACATTTATAGATCAGTACCTACAGGTCAAGATAATAAAATCGTTTTAAAATATAACGTGGATAATTACCTAGTCAGGTCATAAATTCTGTCACATGTTTAATGTAAAATAATTGAAACAAGTTTATTCATTATGTAACCATTCATATACCAAAATGAACTTAACAAAACATAGATTCTTATGACACTAAAGTTTATTCAAAATGACCTCCGTGATTTTGAATACAGGCCTTCAATCTGCGCGGCCAGTCATCTATCGCAGCACGAACGAGGTCCATGTCAATATCGGCGGCTGCCTTAATCAAGGATGTCTTGAGTGACTCCAAATTGGGATGAGGCTTTGAGCACGCCTTTTTTTTTTTTTTTAAGAGATTTTATGACCTGGTAACTAAGACCTTTAACATGCAACGCAATAACTGCAACACGGTCTTCTTTAAGCGTCCACTCCATATTTAAAAATGAGTAAAATTCTAAAAGTATACATTTTTATTTTCATGAACAATTCGAAATTCGAATTCAATAAACTTTTTTGTGGCCAGCATTCTAAAAGAAAAGTTTTTACTGTGTGACAATACTTATGACCTGACTAGGTATAATAATAAAAATTAAGGATATGTTTAGGCAAGTACTAACTAAACGTAATTATTTGAATCTTACCGGTAAGCTATATATTTCGGTGATCAAACGGTAACATTTGAGAATATTAAAAATCAAAGACTGATACTTTATAAATGTATAATTTTTCATTCGTGTTCCATTATTCTTTATTTTTGGCATAATTTGGAAAATCCACGAACCACAAATCCACGATCTTGAACGTCGAATACCTGAATCTTTCCTAAGCGGTAGGTTTCTTTTGTAATACATCGCGATCCGATCATTAATATAAGCCAATCGTAGCGTTAAGTTCGCTATAAAAAATGCAGTCACAAGAACATCCACATAAATTATTGTAAGGCCCAAACCCAGGAAGAATGTTTTGTATGGTTGATCGATGTAATCAAAAACTTGAATTAAAAAGCCAGAAATAAAAGGCACAGTGACTACTATTAGTAAAAAAATGTAAATAAGACGAATTTTCTTAAACAACACTGTACAACGGTCCAATTTTAACAAACGATCTATTTTTTGTAGATTAATAAAGAGATCGATGTCAGCTTCTCTCGTTAAAAACTTGTCATATGTTATAGTTACAAGATATGTTAAATATTGCGAAGAAGTCCCCAAAGAACATGAAGCTGCTAACATCCATAAAAATGCATACAATTTTTCCCAATTGTTTGCGACAGTAATTTTGTTTTTAGCTTTTAAAGAAATACGATTAGAGCCAAGAAACTTTTGGTATTTATATATTGGAGAAAAACTCATATTTATATACTCTTCTAGATAATTTCCACTCATTTTTTCCAATATCTTTGAAACTAGATACGATATCACGTAAGTTAGTACACACTTCTTTTAGAGAATCAGATATAACGAATTGAAATTAAAATGTTCGATATTTATTTGGCTTATCAGTTATTGTTTATCAAAGCACTCATCGTTTTGATTATAAGCATTTAAAAATCGCTTTAAAAGCTATGAAAACGTGAATTGGTATAATATGCTGTAAAATGATTATGATATACATACTTTTTTTTCGGGTCGGGTGCCGAACCTCCACCGAGGTCGAGGCCGAGGTCCCCGCCCCTAGGGCGCGCGCGGGGTATGTAAAATATATACCTACTAAAATTCCTTTTTTTTTTTACCGCCCACTACTTTCTTAGCATGGCCAAAACTAGCATAATAATGCCATTGAATGTTAGCCTCTCGAAAAATTATCTAATTTACAGTAATTTCGTTTCGGGATGGCTGACCAAGCTTGTTTAAGTAGTTGTCGCAGCATGAATGCTGTTATCCTTCAAACCGGAAAAAGGATTGCTTCTTTCGTACTGTCAAGATGAGTGAATGTTTTTTTCGATATTTATGGACCTAGTGCGTTTTCAATCCGGAAATTTTGATGTCAAAGATGCACGTCGCTCTGGTCGCCAGAACAACTCGCGCCCTCCCACCAAGCATACTGGCGACTAGCTAGGACTCTCAAATCCGAAACTACCGCTACTATGCCTCCCCTCGTACGCCCTTCGGGACAACCACCGGCTTTCGATGACGATGACAAGGCTGAGCTGCTGGCCGATGCACTGCAAGAGCAGTGCACCACCAGCACTCAATACGCGGACCCCGAACACACCGAGTTAGTCGACAGTGAGGTCGAGCGCAGAGCTTCCCTACCGCCCTCGGACGCGTTACCCCCCATTACCACTGACGAAGTTAGAGAAGCGATCCACAACCTCCAACCTAAGAAGGCACCCGGCTCCGACGGCATCCGTAACTGCGCGCTTAAGCTCTTACCAGTCCAACTGATAGCAATGTTGGCTACCCTTTTTAAATGCCGCTATGACGCACTGCATCTTTCCCGCGGTGTGGAAAGAAGCGGACGTTATCGGTATACATAAGCCGGGCAAACCGAAAAACGAAACTGCTAGTTACCGTCCGATTAGTCTCCTCCCGACGATAGGCAAAATTTACGAACGGCTCCTTCGGAAACGCCTCTGGGACTTCGTTACCGCGAATAAAATTCTAATAGACGAGCAGTTTGGATTCCGCGCTAAGCACTCGTGCGTACAACAAGTGCACCGCCTCACGGAGCATATCTTAATAGGGCTAAATAGGCGTAAACAAATCCCGACCGGCGCCCTCTTCTTCGATATCGCGAAAGCGTTCGACAAAGTCTGGCACAACGGTTTGATCTACAAACTGTACAACATGGGAGTGCCAGACAGACTCGTGCTCATCATACGAGACTTCTTGTCAAGCCGTTTGTTTCGATATCGAGTAGAGGGAACTCGCTCTCGCCCCCATCATCTGACTGCCGGAGTCCCGCAAGGCTCCGCGCTCCCCGTTATTATTTAGTTTCTATATCAACGATATGCCTCGGTCTCCGGAGACCCATCTAGCGCTCTTCGCCGATGACACGGCTATCTACTACTCGTGTAGGAAGATGTCGTTGCTGCATCGGCGACTCCAGATCGCAGTAGCCACCATGGGACAGTGGTTCCGGAAGTGGCGCATCGACATCAACCCCACGAAAAGCACAGCGGTGCTCTTGAAAAGGGGTCGCCCTCCGAATACCACTTCGAGCATCCCACTGCCTAATAGGCGCGCAAACACCTCCGCCGTTAGCCCCGTCACTCTCTTTGGCCAGCCCATACCGTGGGCCTCGCAGGTCAAATATCTAGGCGTCACCCTCGACAGAGGGATGACATTCCGTCCCCATATTAAAACGGTACGGGACCGTGCCGCCTTCATATTAGGACGTCTCTACCCTATGCTTTGCAAGCGAAGCAAACTGTCCCTCCGTAATAAGGTAACTCTCTACAAAACTTGCATACGCCCCGTTATGACGTATGCAAGCGTAGTGTTCGCTCACGCAGCCCGCACCAACTTGAAGCCCCTTCAGGTTATTCAATCACGATTCTGCAGGATAGCCGTCGGAGCACCATGGTTCCTGAGAAACGTGGATCTCCACGATGACCTGGAGCTCGACTCTGTCAGTAAGTATCTACAGTCGACATCATTGCGCCATTTCGAGAAGGCGGCACGACATGAGAACCCTCTTGTCGTGGCCGCTGGAAACTACATACCCGATTCTGTAGACCGAATGGTTAACAGTCGACGTCGCCCAAAGCACGTCATTACGGATCCTCCCGATCCATTAACGGTGCTTTGAGGCACCACAAGCACCGATCACCGTCCTCGTCGAACCCATCGCTTGCGACGAAGGGCTCGACGAGCGAATTAACCCCTAGACACGGCCCACTGAGTTTCTCGCCGGATCTTCTCAGTGGGTCGCGTTTCCGATCCGGTGGTAGATTCTGCGAAGCACTGCTCTTGCTAGGGTCAGTGTTAGCAACTCTCCGGTTTGAGACCCGTGAGCTCACCTACACACGTTAGGGTGAAGCTGGAATAGCAGCCTCTTAAGGCTATGAGCATAGGTAAGAAAAAAGAAAAAAGAAGAAGAAAGGCTCTGGTCGCCTTATTACGGATAAAATGGATGCCATTTTTGAAAAAGTGGAGCAAGATCGGCATATCAGTATTTACGACGTAGCTGAACAACTGGGAATTAATCACAAAATAGTTTTGGCGCGTTTGAAAAAAAATGGGTACACAAAAAAGCTCGATATTTGGGTACCTCACGAGCTCACTGAAAGAAACCTTATGAACTGTGTACCGTTTTGGATTCTTTATTACGACGTAATGAAACCGGAACATTTTTGAAGAAGCTGATAGCTGGTGATGAAAAGTGGATCACGTACGACAAGAACGTGCGAAAAAGGTCGTGGTCAAAGGCCGGCTTCACAGACTGTGGCGAAACCCGGGTTAACTCGCCGAAAGGTGATGCTGTCTGTGTGGTGGGATTGGAAGGGCATTATTCATTATGAGCTGTTACCACCAGGCAGGACCATCGATTCTGAACTCTACTGCGAACAACTGATGAGATTAAAGTAAGAAGTTGAGAGAAAGCGACCGGAATTAATCAACAGATGGGGTGTGGTTTTTCATCATGATAACGCTAGAACTCACACATCTTTAGCCACTCAGCAAAAATTAAGAACCTACAAAACAAAATGGTACCTACATAGGTACTTTAGTTAAATGTAAATAAACTATATAAAAAAATGTTGTGAACTTTCTTAAAAAATGCGAAGAAACTTTCTCCCCAACCTATTATCCGGAGTCCCGCAAGGCTCCGCACTCTCCCCGTTACTATTTAGTTTGTATATCAACGATATACCCCGGTCTCCGGAGACCCATCTAGCGCTCTTCGCCGATAACACGGCTATCTACTACTCGTGTAGGAAGATGTCGTTGCTTCATCGGCGACTCCAGACCGCAGTAACCACCATGGGACAGTGGTTCCGGAAGTGGCGAATAGACATTAACCCCACGAAAAGCACAGCGGTGCTATTCAAAAGGGGTCGCCCTCCGAATACCACTTCGAGCACCCCACTCCCCAATAGGCGCGTAAACACCTCCGCCGTTAGCCCCATCACTCTCTTTGACCAGCCCATACCGTGGGCCCCGAAGGTCAAATACCTAGGCGTCACCCTCGACAGAGGGATGACATTCCGTCCCCACGTAAAAACGGTACGCGATCGCGCCGCGTTTATACTAGGACGACTCTACCCAATGCTTTGTAGACGAAGCAAACTGTCCCTCCGTAATAAGGTAACCCTCTACAAAACTTGCATACGCCCCGTTATGACGTATGCAAGCGTAGTGTTCGCTCACGCGGCCCGCACCAACTTGAAACCCCTTCAGGTTATACAATCCCGATTCTGCAGGATAGCCGTCGGAGCACCATGGTTCCAGAGGAACGTGGACCTCCACGATGACCTGGAGCTCGACCCCATCAGTAAGTATCTACAGTCGGCATCGCTGCGCCACTTTGAGAAGGCGGCACGACATGAGAACCCTCTTGTCGTGGCCGCCGGAAACTACATACCCGATCCTGTAGACCGTTTGGTAAACCGTCGACGTCGCCCAAAGCACGTCATCACGGATCCTCCTGATCCATTAACGGTGCTTTTAGGCAATACAAGCACCGGTCACCGTCCTCGCCGAACCCGTCGCTTGCGACGAAGGGCTCGACGAGCGAATTAACCCACAGACACAGCCCACTGAGTTTCTCGCCGGATCTTCTCAGTGGGTCGCGCTTCCGATCCGGTGGTAGATTCTGCGAAGCACTGCTCTTGCTAGGGCGGTGTTAGCAATTCTCCGGTTTGAGCCCCGCGAGCTCACCTACACAAGCTAGGGTACGCTGAAGTAGCCTCTCAAGGCTATCAGCATAGGAAGGAAAAAAAAAAAAAAAAAAAAAAAAAAAAAAAAAAAAAAAAAAAAAACCTATTATTTTATTTTTTTATTTTTTTTCTACAAAACAAGACATCTACAACGTAAATGCGCCACCCACCTCGAGATATAAGTTCTAAGATCTCAGTATAGTTACAACGGCTACCCCACCCTTCGAACCGAAACGCATTACTGCTTATGACTTATGCGCATGACTTATGTCCGTAACGTAAAAAAGTTTTTTCAAATGCGATTCTTGGGCTCTGAGGTAGGTTGATAGAAATATTCAAGAGAAGTTCCATGGAATCTATATAGGAGTGTAACATTTTGTTCAAAAATACCAATACAAATCTTTTACCAATTTTTGTCGCTGAGGTCTTTTTTATTTTTTATTGCTTAGATGGGCGAACGAGCTCACAGCCCACCTGGTGTTAAGTGGTTACTGGAGCCCATAGACATCTACAACGTAAATGCGTCACCCACCTTGAGATATAAGTTCTAAGATCTCAGTATAGTTACAACGGCTGCCCTACCCTTCAGACCGAAACGCATTACTGCTTCACGGCAGGGGCGGTGGTACCTACCCGCGCGGACTCACAAGAGGTCCTGCCACCAGTAACTACGCAAATTATAATTTTGCGGGTTTGATTTCTATTACACGATGTTATTCCTTCACCGTGGAAGTCAATCGTAAACATTTGTGGAGTACGTATTTCATTAGAAAAATTGGTACCCGCCTGCGGGATTCGAACACCGGTGCATCGCTACACACGTATGCACCGGACGTCTTATCCTTTAGGCCACGACGACTTCAAAGTCGCAGAGAGGACTGTAAATTTTAGAATCAGATCACAGAATCTTGCGTGAAATTATTAAAATAGGAGCCAAAACATGAATTTGACGTTTTAACGTATAGTTTCTAAGCACTATATACGTGTTTTACCCACTTCGATAAAGCGGCACGACACGAGAACCCTCTCATCGTGGCCGCCGGTAACTACATTCCCGATCCTGCGGACAGAATGAGAAGCAGTCGATAATATACCTATTGATTTTTTATTAACCTGTTCTCACTTACGGTTGTTTTTAATTTAACTATAATTTTAAAAAAACTTTTTCAGGCCTCTACCATGGTTGATTCAATGCTGTGTATGCTACCGGCTTTACTAATCATGCTTATGATATTCTTCAGCTTATGTGTTATTGCTGAAGCTTTAACATCGAAATTAGATATGACTAAAAAGCTATGCGCCATGGGCATGCACTCATTCACTGATGGTAAGCAAGATTTTATGACTGACTGACTGCATTGAACAATGACACACTTGAAAGGTAACGTCATTGTTCAATGAAGCGTGCTCTTTTGTGTAACATTAATTAAAACTTCTAATTTTGTTTTCTTGGCCGCATTATTGGTTCTTATTACTTTTTTATTAATTTAATAAAGGATAGTAAGTCAGCACGTTAAATAAATACTTTTATACAAATTAGAGTTACTCGAATTTAATGGGATTAACTGAAGTTCTGTAATTACTCGTCGTATCAATCATTATTTGTAGTATAAATATTTATTCTCCGTATTAATTTAGAATATTGATGCTTTAATGTTGTGTGCTCCAATTAAAGTAATGCGTATGAACGATAACTTAATAATTCCATGTTAGTTAACTAAGAAATATTCTTAATTACGAAATATATAAAATTAATTTATAGGTGCGTTTGTTTGTTCCAATTTTATATTTTCACGTGTCTCGTGCGAGTCTTTGTACGGCAGCACTGTTTGGTTGGAACCTCAACAAGGTTTATAGTATAATTACTACTAATTACTTCTTACCATAAATCAACGAATTACTCCAACAAAGCGGATGATTTTCATAACGTCTGTCCCAAAAAAAAATTTTAGTTCGTTGTTTTTTCAATTTAATAATTTTTAATTTTTTGTTATTCATAATTAATATATAATTAAGAAATGAAAATTATAATCTATATATATATATAGAAATGAATTGGTGTTCGTTAGTCTCGCTAAAACTCGAGAACGGCTGGACCGATTTCGCTAATTTTGGTCTTGAATTATTTGTGGAAGTCCAGAGAAGGTTTTAAAGGTAGATATATATGAAAATGCTCCGAGTTAAATAAAAATACCAATTTTGTTTTTACTTTGATGTTGTTGGACGGATTCCTTTTGTTTGTTTTAAGTTTATTTTATATAAAAGTTTAGGTCTTTTATTTATCGATTGAAGCAGTACGAAGTCTGCCGGGTCAGCTAGTCTATAATAATTACCTACTATTTATGACAGATTGATGTGATTAAATTTAATTTTTTTCTTTATTTTTAAATAGTGTTTTGTCATGGTGATGTTCCGTTGAAATACGTTCATTGTATTTTACTAAAATAAAGAAAACATATACTTAAAATGTATTTTACAAAAAATATACCGACTAATAAGAATAATAACTAAACTAGTTTTAGATGAATATTTTCAAGTACATATTAATAGGAAGTTATAGTTATATTTAACATGTAACATTTTTTGACAGACATATCCCGGAGAAACTCTAAGCAAATAGTGCTACTACTCGAAGCAAAACAACCGTTGTCAGTTTTCAACATTTACACACTTCGCACTCGATTACCGATCCATCTGCTCGGCGTTACGGCCAGTTACACTATAGTGTTGCTACAATTTGCGGTTTTGTAACTCAATCTATAAATACATTAAATATTAATTATACCCACATATTAAAATACATCGATTTAAATTTTTCAAAATGTTGAAAAAAAGTGCAATGATAACTATGAAGAGTCCAGAGTATCTATCAAAAGATATTTTAGATGAGGACTTCGTTCGGGTTTTTCGTTTTCCATTTTTGGTGCAAATGGCGCTAGGATCATGCAGAGTCCACTTGAAAGCCAGATTCATTACTATACCGACGCTCGGTCAAAAACTTTACACTGTAATGAGCATAATAATTTGTTCTTTGTTGTATTTTAATATGACGAAGCTTTATCTACCCCTATATTACGAACACAGTATCGTGTACTATATTTTTTTGACTGTGACTGGTTTGGATCAATTATCTTTTTTTGCAAATTTAATTCATCTGCGATTTCTTAATGGGGAAACTAATACTGCATTCTACATCATGATGCAGAGAATTGATCGGAATATGAAGATTGATCACAACAATATTTTCAACAAAATGGTTACACTAGCTAATATATTAACGATTACGTTAATTATATTACATTACGTTGGCCTTGTAATATCAACGATAATATTGAAAGAATACTCACTGCTTAGTTTGTTTGGATTGTTGTACGGTCAATTAATGCTGATGGTCGAAATGGCGCACTGTTCAAATCTAATTATATTTTTCTTTATACGGGTTCGTTTTGTGAATGCTATTTTAAAAAATCATGTTCATCCGGAAAATCAAAATCAACCACCGAAACTTGTTACGTACTTAATAACTAATAGAATTATGAGGTACCTCGCTGCACAAACACATGACTTCATCGTAAACGACACAGACGTTTATTTGAAGCAAATATTCCAAGGATTTTCGATGTTTATCGATATTTATAGATTTCAGGCAAGTAAAATGTTATTAATTACTCAAAATTTTCCGTAAAGAATACTCGCCATGCTCTGAGATTTCATCAGGATAACGTAATTTATTTTTGTTATATAAATACATGTTTTACTTTTTTCAGGTATGCCTCTTTTGCATAAAGCTAGTTGTATTGAGCCTGCTAAATTTCGGATTCTGCTTGGTTGCGATACAAAGAAATGTAAGTCAAAGCACGAAGTGACTAGAATTAATCATATTCTAAAGACAAGTTTTTCAGACAGGATTTGGGTCACTCATATGTCACTCATACACACTCAAGTCCATGCGACTTTGCCTTAGCTTATGTTGATTACATACATTTCTGTACACGTTACAAGCATTGACTCTATTCGAATTTGACAGCGTCTAGGGGCACTGGACTTAAACGAACCTAATAGAATCCACAAAGTAAAAACAAAATGTCAACCTTTCGGTCGAAGTCCAAATTATCTTCAAACTGTGCCCCATGAATGTTGCGAAACAGAAATGTGCAAATCATTAAAATCGAGGCCATGGTTAAAATACATGGATTGGGTATAATTCGAGAAATAGACTGCTATTATTGCTACAGAAACTCACTAGCCGAACATAGCATTATGTACCGTTTAAGTGTCCGTGCCCGTTAAGTGCCCGTACATCAATTTTGAAGTCATTAAATTAGCTAATGGTTTTCGCAGGTTTTAGGAACAAATTATTTAGGAAACTACTATATTATAGTAAATTCAGTTATGGGATTTTGCACTGCGCTGTATGTAAGCGGACGCTGTGAATTGTTCTTCAGAGAAATACGGGAAACCAAGCGTTTGTCCGTTGCTGTCCTGTTGCAATATCAAGAAGGTACCATACTTTTGATAGCATATTTCCCTAAACTCCCCCAAGGCGAGTATCAATTGTCCAATATACCTGGATACGTCCTAGATACGTCCTTCAGTCCAACTGCGGGTCAGTTACTTTTTTTGTGTAGATGAGTCAACGAGCTGGAAGGTCTCTACCCAGGGGAAAATGTTTACTGAAGATCATAGATGCCGTGATGGAGCGTGAATGTGCCAATCAATATGAGGTCAAATCTCTATTAAGTTCTATAACGGCTGTCCGACCTTTCAAACCAGAAAGCCCGACTACTTCGCGGCAGAAATAGGCAGGGCGGCGGTACCTACCCGTACGTGCTTACAATGGTACTAGTAATCGCAGTACACTGGTATAATAACTGATAGAACGATGCTATACCGATTCGACAGATCAAGAGAGCAACCGATTGTGAATAAATAATACTTATCTAAAGTTCGAGTCCCCTTTTGAATGCCTTCATTAGAAAATAAAGTTGACGTCATAAAATAAATAAAACAATAATATTGGAACTCTATAATTAGTTATATAATAATATATTCATTTATTTTTATAGGATTGGCCCTAATGCTTTTGTAGCCTCATTATGCAAATTTAGATTTTTTTTGAAATTATACTAACAAAATAATAATTTCAGGTCCCCTCAGAGAAAAGGCGACGAGAATGTTAAAAATTATAGAAGAGTCAACCCCTCAATTTTCCGTTTACGACATGTGGAATATGGACGGCTACACCTTCGTAAAAATATGCAGTTTAGTCACAAACCTCGTTGTGACTTTATTACAATTCGCTTACTTATAAAATTGAACGCTGTGAAGAAATACACATATGAAATATATCAATACTGTTTTCGCAATGATAGATACTAAACTTCGTCTGACTTGATGGGGTAGTTGTTAGAGCTCCTGAGTGTTAGGCCGAGGGTCGCGGATCCCTCAGGGGGTACCGTACGATCTCCCGAGAGGTCGCCTGCGCCCTCGCTGGTTCCCTTCCTTGGGATCTCGAGGCCGAGGTATTGGCTACGGTATACCGGCGCAGGACACAGTCCCTGAGTCGGGTACGGACACCCGGCCTGTCGGCTGTCAGTCGGTGGAGGCGTGCTGCGCGTCATCTGGCGTACGCTAAATGGAGGGAGCGGTTGCTGGAAGAACTTCATCAAACCTCAGCCACCCGCCGGCGCACTCTCGAGGCCCTGGTGCCCGTGCTGGAGACATGGTCTGATCGGCGACACGGCGTGCTCTCCTTCCGCCTTACGCAGGTCCTCTCGGGGCATAGCTGCTTCGGGAGGTACCTGTGGAGGGTTTGCAGGAGAGAGCCACATCCGGGTTGTCACCAGTGCGGGCATCCGGATGATGACGCTCAGCACGCACTCGAAGCGTGCGCGCGTTGGGAGCACCCGCGGCGAGATCTCATCGCGGTGCTGGGGAGGGACCTCTCCTTGCGGGCTGTCATTGCCCGCATGCTAGAGGACGAGAGTTCGTGGGAGGCCATGGCCAGATTTTGCGACCTGGTCATGGCGTTCCGCGAGGCTGAGGAGCGCGAAAGGGAGTGGAATCCCTCTTCGGCTCCTCAGCGAAGAAGGCGGGGTGGGCGACGCGGGCACGATGCTCCCGTTAATCTCCCGTAGGGACTGTTGGGTACTGGGTGCGGGGGCGCCCGGTGCTCTGCTGTCGGTTCCTTGGTGAGGCGGCGCAAGGTGGCTCCTATGCGCCACTCACGGTGTCTCCCGAGACGAAGTCTTGCGGGATCTTCCCGGGGATTGGATCCCGTCCTATTGTCAGGACGGGTACCGGCGACGGCGAGCCTGCGGCGCGCATTGTGCGGTACCGTAGGTTTCGTGGAGTCGGAGTGGTGGAGCTCGATGGGGTTTAGTCGGTAGTCGGTTTTGCGGGGCGGGTCCTGCGTGGTAGACGCCGCGCAGCGCCTAGCGCGCCTTTCTCAAGGCATAGTCTCCCGGTAGGAATTGGAAGAAGAGGAGGACTTTGGTCTTCCTCTTCTCCCTCTTCTTCTCTGGAGGCGCCGGAGTCCGACATAACCCGGTCTATTACCCCTCTCGACCGGGTATCCGTAAATGGATTTCTCGCGGATCCCATTCCCGCTTCATAGGTTCATTTGCTCTTTGGGTGTTTAATGTCGATACTTCGGTCTAACATAAAAGTTATAGTGCAGGGATTAAAATACACAAATTCTAATTTTAATGTCAACAAATTAACTGGTTTGATAGAAAATATAGCCCAGTTTCTCGCCGGATCTTCTCAGTCGATCACGATTTCGATCCCGTGGTAGATTCAGCGAAGCATTATTCTTACTAGGGCTAGTGTTAGCAATTCTCAGGTTGAGCCCGTGAGCTCACCTACCAATGCGAACTTGGCTGGAATAGCCCCTTAGGCTACCAGTGATTAAGTAGGAATAAAAAAATTTAAAAATATGCAGCGTCATTACAAAGATCGTAATTTGCATAGACTTGTTAAAGAAATGTTGAGGACAGGACGTGGGGAAGCATTGTGCATCGAGTGGTCCACATTACAAATTAGACACGACGTTCAGCAACGAAGAGACCGACTCAGAAGAAGAAGATAGAACATAAAGAAATATAGTCAGCCAATAACTCCATCCCGCTAAGTTTAAGTCCCAGGAAGAATCGTGGTATAGACTGGATCTATAATCAGGCAGCCTACAACTAAACATCACAATGCCTACATATGAAGAATGGTGATCACGTTGTTTTTACCAATTAAAAAATAATGCAAAAGAATATTGAAAATGATTTATTTCAAGACAAAAAGTTTTACAAAATTATATTTTAATTTTAGTAAAAACATTATACCTAGTCAGGTCATAAATTCTGTCACATGTAAAATAATTGAAACAAGTTTATTCATTATGTAACCATTCATATACCAAAATGAACTTAACAAAACATAGATTCTTATGACACTAAAGTTTATTCAAAATGACCTCCGTGATTTTGAATACAGGCCTTCAATCTGCGCGGCCAGTCGTCTATCGCAGCACGAACGAGGTCCATGTCAATATCGGCGGCTGCCTTAATCAAGGATGTCTTGAGTGACTCCAAATTGGGATGAGACTTTGAGCACGCCTTTTCCTCCAAGTGTTGCCATATCTTGTAATCTAACGGATTCAAATCTGGACTGGAGGAGGGCCAGTCTTCGTGCCGGATGAAGTCGATTTCACGCGCCGCCAGCCAGTCTTGTGTGCTCTTCGCTCTATGAGCTGGCGCCGAATCTTGTTGGAATACCCAGTGCCTGTTATTGAACATGGTATGAGAAACAGGTTCCACAAGGTTCGTCAGGACTGTATTTTGATACACAACTGCATTCGTTTTTACACCTTTCTCACAAAAATGTACCTCTGTTAAGCCCCAATAAGAAACTCCCAACCATACCATGAGTGAGGATGGAAAATTACCTCGTTGGACACGCGGAATACGGTTGCTCGCTTCTTCACTACTGTGTGCGTACACCTTATCATTTTGTTTGTTGTAGCTCTCTTTTACGGTAAAAATTTTTTCATCCGAAAAAAGAATTTCCCGATATTTTTTTCCCGCGTACCGCTTCAACAAAGCGTGGCATCTCTTCAGTCTCAGGTCCATTAGACGAGCATTCAAACGATGTCCTGTTTTTCTTCGATATGCCCGAAGCCCTAAGTCTTCATTTAACACCCTTTTCACAGTGGTTCTGCTTAACCCCATCTGAAGGGCCAACAGTTTCTGCTTACGTTTGGGATTTCTTTGAATTCGCGCCTTTCACAGCTTTTATCACTGCTGGAATCCTAACAGAGCGAGGGCGATCACTTCTTGACCTGTCATCTACACTAGAGTCTTCATTGTATCGTTTTATGGTACGATAAACGAATCTTTTGGTTATATTCAAATTTTTCAATATGTTAAAAATTTGAATTGGCGCGTAACCGCAACGATGCAACGCAATAACTGCAACACGGTCTTCTTTAAGCGTCCACTCCATATTTAAAAATGAGTAAAATTCTAAAAGTATACATTTTTATTTTCATGAACAATTCGAAATTCGAATTCAATAAACTTTTTTGTGGCCAGCATTCTAAAAGAAAAGTTTTTACTGTGTGACAATACTTATGACCTGACTAGTTATAATTAATAATTACCAAAAATTTTAAAATTAGAAATTCAGATTTTCCATAAAACGGCCCCAAACACGGAATTAGAAATTAAAAGTTAAAATAAATATTTTTATAACTTAAATAGTTATACAAGATTTGGACGGACTTAGAGAAAAAATAACATTTCAACAACGAAATTAAAAATGTTCTGTTTAACTAACTTATCCAGAGTTGAAAATTATTTTGTATCGCATTTTAAGTCTTCAACTTGAATTAAGACTTGCAAACTAAAAAACGTATAGTTGTAACGTCATGTTTAAATCACCTATGTTTTAGGTCCTAGTATCACTTAAATCACATAGAACGCTTTTAAGGTACAGTTTCGAAATGTTGTGAATTATCCTAGTTTGTTATTTGTAAACATACTATACAATTATATAATTAGTATTTATTTATCATTATCACAATTAAATCTAATAAACTGGACGTATTTGTGTTCTATAGTATTATTGGAACGAAGTTCCTTATCGCGCGTTGTGAAAGGGGGCTAGACGGAAAAAATTCTTACGAAAAGTTGTCACGACACTTTTTCCTATAAATTCTTACGAAAAGTTGTCACGACACTTTTGGAACGAAGTTCCTTATCGCGCGTTGTGAAAGGGGGCTAGACGGAAAAAATTCTTACGAAAAGTTGTCACGACACTTTTTGCTGTAAATTCTTACGAAAAGTTGTCACGACACTTTTTGCTTTAGTAAGCTATTGTAAGCTGTGCGGCGTCGCATGTTTCTCTGTCTGTCTGTCTGTCTCTCTCTCTGTCTCTATCTCTCTTTCTTCATACCTCGAATAGAACTTTAAATTAATATTTTTATAATTGGGAACTTCGTTCCTATCCGGTGTCCCACGACACCACACATCTTTTTGGTTAGCAATTTATTATTACAGCTTTTATTAAATCTAAGAATTCGTCAGTAAAAATTCATTCCAGCAGACCAGAGCTGTCAAAGTGTTAAGCGGCTTGCATCCCATGTCCCATAAATAATGTTTTCATCAAGATTTTCATCAACAATTTGCATCAAAGATTTTCATCAAAAAATGTATGAAAATTTATTTGGTTACATTTTTTTTCATTACATCTTTACCTCGTTTTTTCTGCTCGTAAACATTTCATACACAAGTATAGTACAAAATAATTACAGTACATACAAAACATGACGTTTGACTCACGCCATCGCTTCACAATCATGCTTTTTTTTTAAAACAAAAACAAAATATTGAACTGGTGGTAGGACCTCTTGCGAGTCCGCGCGGGTAGGTACCACCACCCTGCCTATTTCTGCCGTGAAGTAGTAATGCGTTTCGGTTTGAAGGGTAGGGCAGCCATTGTAACTATACTTGAGACCTTAGAACGGATATCTCAAGGTGGGTGGCGCATTTACGTCGTAGATGTCTATGGGCTCCAGTAACCACTTAACACCAGGTGGGCTGTGAGCTCGTCCACCCATCTAAGGAATAAAACAAAAAAAAAGAATATCTACCAGTTTGTCAAATATAATATAAGTATATGATGCGTCTATATGTAGCTAATTTAGCGTATTCTAAACCTATATAAGGAAGCATTACATAAATCTATCAAAAACCTTAAAATGCATTCATTTTTTTTTCTTACACACTAAGCAAATTTAACATGGGAGGACTTGTTAGCTAAGCGACGATTTACAGAAATTGCTTACCGGAAACTGTTTAAATAACTTATAATTATTGGCCAACCGCCTCGACCACGATTCGAGCACGGACCGCCGAGAATGGGCCTTCGGTGCCCGCAGCTCACTTTTGGAGGGACACACCACGCCCAGAGCACGAAGCTCGCTGCGCCACCGATAGTCGGCAGCGAGCGACTCCGCCTCCAGCTCCCATGGCGGCGTCCCCGCCAACACACACGCCGCCTCGAAGGTGACGGTGCGATATCCACGGATGACTCTGATAGCAACGGTGCGCTGCGGCCGGCGCAGGAACGGAGCCATAGCGGCCCGGTTGCGTGGCTCAGCCCATACAGGCGCACCGTACAGGGGAGTGAGAAGGGGACAGTTAATGTCTTGCTTTTGTTAACATTTATAGATATAACGTGGTCTTGTTCTATTACTGTTTTAATATTAAATTATTATTGTCTGATTATAATTGCATAAGTTGATAAAAAATGCTATGCAATAGCTTTACCGCGGCAGTCCCCGAGGGCCACACGTGTTTTTTTTTTACTGTACTTTCTTCTTTGTGTACGAGTGTTTCCTTTCGTGGTACTATGACAGATATCTTGAACAGAACAGATAATTTGAATTGCCAAGAATTTTAGCTAGCTGAGAAATGATTAAAGAACAAACATGCAAACATTCATTATTATTTATGCAGATACTATTAACTATAGATAAAACAGATGTGTTCAATACGGGCAGTAGCATTCACATCATCAATTGAGGTAGCCGCTGCACATATGCCGACCGAAATCAGTCTGTTTTCATTAACAACGAAATTATTGGAGTCCAAAGGTCCATTGATACTAACTTGCCCATTGAGTTTCTCGCCGAATCTTCTCAGTGGTGATTTCCGATCTGGTGGTAGATTCTGCGAAGCACTGCTCTTGCTAGAGCCAGTGTTAGCAACACCTCTGGTTTGAGCCCCGAGAACTCGCCTACACGCTAGGGTAACGTTGATATAGCCTCTCAATGCTATCAGCATAGGTAGGGAAAAAAATCAGGTCAAGCTAATAATAGTACATTGTGCGCGGTGCACATACTATTTTTTCTCCTACCAGGCCGAAAGTTCGTGGAGAACCGAGCCGGGGTCCAGGGACGAAGCCCTGGCCGAGGGTAGGGGGGGGGGCGGAGCCCCCCTATACTCATAAAAAAACAATTTAACTGTTTTTTTTTTAATTTTTAAATAAACTACTACTAATCGAATAAGAACCGTCTGATGAACTCATCTTTGTTTAATACTTCACTATTAATTTTTTTTTGCCTTTTGTTTATTTCACTTTTACACTAAACACAATATTGCAAATTACCCGAGCACAACAATGGCTTAGAATTTTAGGTGCATGAAAGCAGACGTAGACACTAACGCGCATGCCCACTTGTACCCAGGGAGAAAAAGTTACACTTTCTTCCCTGTACAGCGGGACGAAAACCGATCTTTCGACGTCGGTAGGAGAAAGAAGTATCTATATATTAATACGTGAAGCAAAAACTTTGTATCCCTTTTTACGAAAATTGCGCGGACGGAGGAGTATGTAATTTTCCACACTTATAGAGAATATAGAGAAGAAGTGCACAATGCTAGTATTTTTTTTTTAAATAATGCATAAGAGATACATTAAATTAATAAAGAAAACGTTACACACACTACATACCATGTATTTGACGCACACACGCATGCATACTATTTAATTTATTGTCAAACTTTTGTTCTCGATGTCTGTTGTCAAATTGAGAATAGATTAAATATTGTTTGTCTTTGTTAATATTTTTATAGTGTAGTCTTGGCGAAATTTGTGATTATAGAAGTATAAAATACAATCACAATAGTGTACAAACTTACAATTCCAATTAATTATAGTCGAATTTCGACTACTCCGGGACCTCTAGTTTACATAATAATAACCTGTAATTATCCGAATCGAAATAAATTGGAGATTAAAGATTAGGGATATGTTTAGGCAAGTACTAAGAAGAGAGGTAGTTGGTCACAATCGTCAGACATGAGGAATGTGACTCAGGGAGTAAGAGAAGGCAAGTACTAACTAAGCATAATTGTTTGAATCGTACCGGTAAGCTATATATTTCGGTGATCAACCGGTAACATTTGAGAATATTAAAAATTAAAGACGGATACTATAAAAATGTACAATTTTTCATTCGTGTTCCATTCTTTTTTATTTTTGGCATAATTTTGAATATCCGCCATCCAAATATCCACAATATTGAACGTCGAATACCTGAATCTTTTTTAAGCGGTATGTTTATTTTGTTATACATCGCGATCCGATCATTAATATAAGCCAATCGTAGCGTAAGTTTCGATATAAAAAATGCAGTCACAAGAACATTCACATAAGTTATTGTAACGCCCAAACCCAGGAAGAATGCTTTGTATGGTTTATCGACATTTATCAATCTCCAGTGAGCACTCTCATTTACTCTCCTCAATAAATTTGGCTTCTCGAATATCGAATATTGTATTTTCACAGATATTTTTATCCACATGTCAAATGATGCTTTGTATTCTCGTAATAATGCAAAATCTCATCATATCTGTTAAACAGTAACAATATCATAATTATCTTTATTCGTCTACCAGAGTTCTAGAGAAAGAAAAAAGCAAAAAAAAAACAACAACAACAAGTATCCACATATGTATGTAGATACAATACGATCAACACAAACATTCATCCCTTTCGAGGGTATAACATGATGAAGATTAATTCTCACGCATTCAATACCGACAACTAGCCATTGTTAAATAGGATATCCTTCAAAAATCTGACAAATCCTTTGAGTCTAGGTTCAAAAATATTAAGGTGTCCGTGACATTTAGCCAAATCGTTATACTGCCTGATCATTCTTACCACAGAGCTATAGTGGGATATATTATTTTTACTCTTAAATGTCCGTAACGCAAAAAAAATAATCTAATGCGAATCTCGGGCTCTGAAGCAGGTTTTGATAGAAATATTCAAGAGAAGTTCCATGGAATCTATATGGGAGTGTAAATTTTTTGTTCAAAAATACCAATCTTTCAATAGAAATCTTTTACCAATTTTGTCGCTGAGGTACTGTAAATTTTGGAATCAGATCATTCAATTATGATTTATAGAATTAATAAGAATTACTTCACAGAGCCTTGCGTGAAACCATTAAAATAGGAGCCAAAGCGTGAATTTTCCGTTTTAACGTATAGTTTCTAAGCACTAGGTGTTTTACGTAGGTAGTTTTTTTCCTACCTATGCTGATAGCCTTGAGAGGCTATATCAGGGTAACCTTAACTAGTAGGTGAGCTCACGGGGCTCAAACCTGACGACGTTGCTAGCACAAACCCTAGCAAGAGCCGTGCTTCGCAGAATCTACTACCGGATCAGAAATGCGACCCACTGAGAAGATCCGGCGAGAAACTCAATGGGCTGTGTTTGAGGGTTAATTTACTCGTCGAATCCTTCGGCGCAAGCGACGGGTTCGATGAGAACGATGACCGGTGCTTGAGGTACCTAAAAACACCGTTAGTGGATCGAGAGGATGTGAAATGACATGTTTGGGGCGACGTCGACTGCTTTCCATTCTGTCCGCAGGATCGGGAACGTAGTGAAGTGAACGTAGAGAGAAAAAGTGAGACAGAGCGAACGTCGTATCACGCACAGTGCCATGGTGCGAGAGATGGGAGAGAGCTATAGTGAGAAAGATTGAACGAGAGAGAGAGAATAAGGGATATCGAGAAATAATACACGCTATATTGGTTTGTGTATTCGTTTACAAGTTAATTATTAGAACTTTAGATGGCAATTCTGTCGCATAACGTCATTTGCAGTAAACGCAGATTTTTCATCTATTTACAATATTATTAGCACTTATACAGTGTATAAACAGTGAGTTAAATTTATAAATAAACTTTATGAATAAAAATTTGTGATAAAGGAGAATGCCCATTGCAGTATGGAATTTGATTTCAAGTTGTGCTCTCATGTTACTTACCTCATTTTGTAGGGTTTAATATGTTTATTCATTTATAAAAAATATATATCTCTAGTTCGCCGTATTTGGTAGTAAAAGACCAATGAAGTTTTTAGAATTAGGTTATTTTTTGTACAAGACAGCAGTGGATATTTTTTGATTAAGCTCAGTTCCTACATAGCTACTTTAAAACATACGTATAAAGTATTTTATTTTTAATACAGCGCCATCTGTAAGATTTTTTAATACTAACAGCCTGGCCACGGGACATTCGCCGATACGAATATTCGCGCGGTGCGAACGGCGAAGCGTCTAGCGACTAAAACAAGCGCATAGAAATGTACCTAACAAGCCACGCGCACCGGCGACCGGCGAAGCGACCGGCGGAATGTACCGAGCGAATCGCGCGGTGCGGCGGGCGAGCAAAACAAATGCATGAATAAGGACGGCGCAAGCCACGGAGTCGAGCGGTAGTCGCGGCGAATAGTGCAGTGATTAAATGAGTTTAGTTGTTTTCGCCGCGAAAAATGAACGCCGAAATTTTTATATTTTATATTTTTTATTAATTTTTTTTTTTATATTTTTAAACTCGTCGTGGCCGAACGGATAAGACGTCCGGTGTTGAGCGATGCACCGGTAGTCGAATATCAGGCGGGTACCAATTTTTGTAATGAAATACGTACTCAACAAATTTTAATGTTCACGATTGATTTCCACGGTGAAGTCCGCGCGGGTGGGTACCACCACCCTGCCTGTTTCTGCCGTGAAGTAGTAATGCGTTTCGGTTTGAAGGGTGAGGCAGCCATTATAACTATACTTGAGACCTTAAAACTTATATCTCAAGATGGGTGGCGCATTTACGTTGTAAATGTCTATGGGCTCCAGTCACCACTTAGCACCAGGTGGGCTGTGAGCTCGTCCACCCATCTAAGCAATAATGAACGTAGCGAAACATAAATATGCATATCATTAAAATCGAAGCTATGCGGGTCGTGATGCCTTAATACAAGTAAAAAATACATGGATTGGGTTCTCCAAATTGACTGCTATTATTGCTACAGAAACTCACTAGCCGAACATAACATTATGTACCGTTTAAGTGTCTGTGCCCGTTAAGTGCCCGTAAATCAAATTTTAAGTTATTAAATTATCAAACGGTTTTCGCAGCTTTTAGAAACAAAGAATTTAACAAACTATTATATTATGACATATTCAGTTATTGGATTTATCACTGCGTTGTATATAAGCGGACGCTGTGAATTATTCTTCAGAGAAATACGACAGACTAAACGTTTGGCCGTTGCTGTCCTGTTGCAATATCAAGAAGGTACCATACTTACGATAGCACATTTCCGCAAACTCCCCTGAGGAGAGTATCAATTGTCCAATGTACCTGGATACGTGATTTGTTCAACCTTTCAGTCCAATTGCGAGTCAGTTATTTTTTTGTGTAGATGAGTGAACGAGCTTGAAGGTCTACCTAGGGGAAAATGTTTACTGAAGATCATAGATGCCGTGATGGAGCGTAAAATGCGCCCATCCATGGAATATAAGGTCAAATCTCTATTATATTGTATAACGTCTGTCCGACCTTTCAAACCGGAAAGCCCGACTACTTCGCAGCAGAAATAGGAAGCGGTGGCGGTACCTACCCGAACGCATTTACAATGGGCTTTATTACTAGAATCGTAGTAAACTGATATATGGTCGTCGTGGCCTAACGGATAAGACGTCCGGTGCTTTCGTGTTGAAGCGATGCACCGGTGTTCGAATCCCGCAGGCGGGTACCAATTTTTCTAATGAAATACGTACTCAACAAATGTTCACGATTGACTTCCACGGTGAAGGAATAACATCGTGTAATAAAAATGAAACCCGCAAAATTATAATTTGCGTAATTACTGGTGGTAGGACCTCTTGTGAGTCCGCACGGGTAGGTACCACCGCCCCGCCTATTTCTGCCGTGAAGCAGTAATGCGTTTCGGTTTGAAGGGTGGGGTAGCCGTTGTGACTATACTGAGACCTTAGAACTATATCTCAAGGTGTGTGGCGCATTTACGTTGTAGATGTCTATGGGCTCCAGTAACCACTTAACATCAGGTGGGCTGTGAGCTCGTCCACACTGCTAAGCAATAAAAAAAAAAAAAAAAAAATATATAATTACTGATAGAACGATGCTATACCGATTCGAAAAATCAAGTAAGAAACAGATTGTGACGACGTAATAGGTAGGTATCTATAGTTCAAGTCATCTTTACGAACGCCCTCATTAGAAAGCAAAGTTGACGTCATAAAATGTATAAAACAATAATATTGGAACTTTATAAAATGTATATAATAATAAATTAATTATTATAATACACAATTCATTTATTTTTACAGGATTGGCCCTAACGCTTTTATAACCTCATGATATATCTCCTTATTTAATATATATAACCTCATCATATACATATAATCTAAATTATATAATTTAGTTTTTTTTTAGCAATTATATTAATAAAATAATAATTTCAGGTCCACTCAGAGAAAAGGCAACAAGAATGTTAAAAATTATAGAAGAGTCACCCCCCCAATTTTCCGTTTACGACATGTGGAATATGGACGGCTACATCTTCATAAAAATCTGCAGCTTAGTCACAAACCTCATTGTGACTTTATTACAATTCGCTTACTTATAAAATTGAACGCTGTGAAGAAATACATAATAATTTATGAAATATATCAATACTGTTTTCGCAATGATAAATAATAAACTTCGACTGACTTGATGGGGTAGTTGTTAGAGCTCCTAAGTGTTAGGCCGAAGGTCGCGGATCCCATTGCCGCTTCATGGGTCATTTAATTTTGCTCTTTGGGTGTTTAATGTCGATATTTTTTTTCCGTCCCATCATCAAAGGTGTCATTAGTACGATCGTCTGTCTATAAGTTAATATAAATAATATATATTCTATAAAAGATAAATTTCTAGATTTTTTTTTTTTTTTTTTGTTCAGGAGGAAATCGCCGGTCTCCCACCCTCCACTGGGGATGGAGGGTGGGGCATGTCGGAGTCGAACCGACTAAAACCTCCTGTCGCTCAACAACCAACGTCCAAACCTCGCATGAGACAGAACTCATGAAGAGGCAAAGGGAGGAAAGTGAAGCGTTTAGTGCGGAGCACATCTCTCCCATCACCCTCCCCCTCGGGACGCCGGACTGGCGGTCGTCGGCGCCACGACCACCAGCCCTCTCGGTCGGCAGGCTGTCCGAAGCCCGCCTAGATGGCGCCGGTTTGAATGGGTTATCCTACGAAATACCCCGCTGGGTCAGAACCAGCGTGGGTCGAGGATAGCCGGCCTTCCATCACCCTGATGCTCTTGCGTAAAACGCGTGCAGAGCAGCTTGCACGTCGTCTTCTTAGGCCCCCTTCACCGGGCCCCAGACCGACATATGAGGGGGACCCGAAACACTTAGAGGGCCAGGGCTTGGGCGAGATCCGCCTCCCTGGCCCCCGCTCGACGGCGGCGGGCTTGTGCGTCTCTCACGCGCCCCGCCGCCTCCTTCTGCGAGATGGTGCACTCGCAGAAGTCGAGCATCGCCTTCCACGACTCGTCGTCGCCGAGCATCGATGCCACAACACTCGGCAACGACAAGTCGTTTCCTATTTTTGCGACGAGGACACGGCGCCACCCCTCCCATGCGGGGCAGGCAACGAGCGTGTGCTCCGCCGTGTCCAAGTCGCAACCACAATGGTAACACCCTGCCGTCGGCTCGGCTCCGATCCGGTGCAGGAACTCACCGAAGCAACCATGCCCAGTGAGCACCTGCGTGAGCCGGAAAGTGAGGCGTCCTCTGTCACGATTCACCCAATCCACAAGAATCGGGCGAATTGCCTCGACGGTCCTACGGCCAGCAGAAGGATCGGCCAGCCGCCTGGACCATGACTCCAGCACGGACCGCCGAGATTGGGCCCTCCGCGCTCTGACCACACTGGGGCTGGGACGCGCCACGCCCCGGGCACGAAGGTTAGCCCGCCACTGATAGTCAGCAGCGAGCGCCCCGCCTCCAGGACCCAAGGCGGCGTCCCAGCCAGTACACACGCCGCCTCAAAAGAGATGGTGCGATAACCACGGATGACCCTGACCGCGATGGTGCGTTGCGGCCGTTGCAGCAACTTCGCTACCCCCACGGCCAGGGACTGGCCCCACACGGGTGCCCCGTATAAGGCCATTGACCGCACCACCCCCGTATAGAGACGGCGCGTCACCTGGTCAGGCCCCCCGATGTTGGGAAGAAGCCGGCTTAACGCGCCGGCCACCCCCAACAAACGAGGGACCAGGTGCTGAAAATGAGCACGGAAGGTCCAACGACTGTCCAGAATGAGGCCGAGGTACTTTAACTGCACCCCGACCCCGATCTGGACGCCTCCAACCACGATATGGGCATCGACAGGTGGCACTCTCCGGGGCCTGTGGAACCACATGGCCTCGGATTTACTGAGCGCCACGTCGAGGCCCAATCTCCTGATTTTGCCGACGACATGCGCTACCCCAGCGGTGGCAAGACGAGCAGACTCAGCAAAGCTCCCTCCCCAGGCCACAACCAGCGTGTCGTCTACGTAACAGATTACGCTTAGGCCCGGGAGGAGGGCACCCCTCAGCACCCAGTCATACCCGATATTCCACAAAAGAGGGCCGAGTACCGACCCCTGTGGAACACCGCGCACGACCGGGAACCGATGCACGACCCCACCGTGTCCGGTACACGTGACCGATCTGTCCTCCAAGTAGGAGCCGACCAGCCGGCGAAGGTAGAGGGGCACTCCGTGTCTTTCCAGCGCCCCCCCCTATCACGGACCAGGGCAGGGTGTTAAACGCATTGGCGATGTCGAGCGACACCGCCAAGGCCACCCCACCCCCGCAGACGGCCTCCTCCGAGAGGGCCCGCACGCGAAGGATCGCGTCCACCCTTGAGCGGCCCTCTCGGAAGCCATACTGCTCCGCCGACAGATCGGGTCCCACCCCGAGCAGATGCTGGATGATGCGGGCTGCCAGAATGCGTTCCAGCAGTTTGCCCACCTCATCCAGCAACACGATGGGACGGTACCCGGCGGCAGTATCCGCCGGGCGCCCCTCCTTTCTCAACAGCACAAGTCTGCCCGTCCTCCACGATGAAGGAAACCGTCCCGACTCGAGGCAGGAGTTATAAAGCCTCAAGAGTCGGTCCCCTAGGGCACCAAGAGCCAAGGCCCAAACCCGGCCATGGACGCCGTCCGGGCCAGGTGCAGTGTCCTTTGCACACATTTTGCGTACTGCCACACGGAGCTCCGCCCCTGTTATATGGGGCACCTCAGCAGGGGCGTCGCCGTCGTATTCCGGCGGCGCGCCCATAGCGGGAGCGACAAATCCCCCCTGCTCCTGCGGGAACAGCGCCGAGACGATGTCCCGCAGCTGCTGAGGCTGGAGACGCTCCGTGATTGGGGGGGCCCATGGGCGCATTTTATTGCGCACCATGTGATAGGGTCGCCCCCACGGATCCTCATCCAGCGTCTCCAGGAGACCCTCCATGTGTTGGTCCTTGGCTCTTCTGATGGCCAGCTGCAACGCCCTCTGTGCGACGCGAAATGCGCCGTACAGCTGGGCCTCTACCACCGCGAACGCCACCGGATCGTTGCGCCGCGGCAGGCGACGGCGGCGATGCCTCGCACACTGGCGCCTCGCCCGAACGCACTCCACGCGGAGTTGCGCGATTTCGGGCGACCACCAGTACACTTGGCGATTGGGAGGTCGAGGGCTAATCCGGGAGATAAATTTCTAGATAAGATAAATTTCGTAAATTAAAAATGTTATGCTTAACTAATTTATCCAGAGTTCAAAATTATTTTTAGTTGCATTTTAAATCTTCGACTTGAATTAAAGCTTGCAAGCTAAAAAACCTATGGTAGCGATGTCATGTTTAAATCACTTACGTTTTAGGTCCTAGTGTCACTGAAATCACATAGAACGCTTTTAAAGTAGTTTCGAAATGTTATCAATTATCCTAGTTTGTTATTTGTAAACATACAGACATATAGGTAATTATTATTTATTTATCATTATCACAATGAAATCAAATAAACTGGACGGATTTGTGTTATATATTATAATGTTATTGCTTAGCAATTTATTATTACAGCTTTTACTAAATCTAAGAATTCATCAGTAAAAATTCATTCCAGCAGACCAGAGCTGTCAAAGTGTCAATAATTTGCATCAAAGATTTTCATCATAAAATGTGTGAAAATTTATTTAGTTACATTTTTTTTCATTACATCTTTACCTCGGTTTTTTCTGCTCGTAAACATTTCATACACATGTATAGTACAAGATAATTACAGTACGTAAAAAACATGACAACGTTTGGCTAACGCCATCGCTTCACGAACATGCTTTTTTTTAAAATAAAACAATATACTTTATATCTATCAATTTGTCAAATATAAGTACATATATGATGCGTCTTTAAGTAGCTAATTTAGCGTATTGTAAACCCATATACGGAAACGTTACATAAATCTAATAAAAACCTTAAAATGCATTCTTTTTTTTTTTCTTACAAATCACTACGTCTCATATTTCAGTCTAATATTTACTAATGCAAATCTACAAGCAATCGCAGACTTGTTCACTACGAATTCAGTTTTTAGCTTGTGACGAAAGAACCTCTAGAGCGTTTTTGGTTGTGCGACCAATACGATTACTTGATAAATTGAATAAAATACCTTTTAAAAACATTTCAGGATTCTTTCATTTATTAAGCATGTTTAACAACAAGTCAATTTATACTCGGGGCCAACACGAGCTAAGGCGTATTACGGAAAACTATCTAGCCACAATCTACATCCTTATTGTGACATAATCATCAAATTTCAAATGGATGTGTATGAGAGAAACGACCTCTCTCCGCGGTCGAGTGGTTCGCGAGACGCTGTCTATTTTCTCACTCTCACTCTTCATTCATTAAGGGTCCACCATCGAAATAGGAGAGAGAAAATGTGCAATTAAAAGTTATGGTTAATTTCAAATTCTACTAAATAACCATTCTGCAATATATACCTATCGTGTGGGAATGAATCTTATGATTAAATATTGACTGCTCGCGCCCAATTATTTCGGAGGTACAATTTAACAGGAAACTTAAACGTACCAACCTCCAGTAATAATGTAAGATAGTCGTAGGGAGTGTAGAACGACTAAAGTGCTCAATATATTACATGCATAGCAAAATGAAGCAACAGACCGGCAAAACAAGCAGTAGTAGGCAGCGGCTTGGCTCTGCCCTTGGTATTGCTGAAGTCCATGGGCGACGGTAACCACTCACCATCAGGTGGGCCGTATGATCGTCTGCCTACAAAGGCAATAAAAAAAAAAAAAAACCATCAGATTCAATAACCCTTGCTTTAGACGCCTTTAGCTCTACCACAAGGAGCAGGCTTAGAGACTCCGATAACCGTACTAGTCGTACTCGGCAAAGATTTCGACGTGCAACCTAACCTAAACATCAGCCCGCTGGGTTTCTAAGCGGGTCGCAATTCCGATTCGGTAGTAGACTTATTCGCAAAGCAGCTACTACTTGAGTCGTTAGGTTTCCCTCGGAGGCGCTCGGATAACTGTTAGCAAATCCCACACCTCCTGGCTGAGCCCTTGCTCACCCACCTTACGAAACTGGAAAGGCCTCTAATGACTAACATAAAAAATACAAAAAAAATAAGACTTGCATTATTGCCCCTGTGAGTACTGTATTCCGATATCCGCGTTCGATTCTCGGTCAGACTCAATGTCTTTGTTAAAAATTATATGTATAACATTCGTCCCTTAGTATGGTATGGTAAAAAAGAATCCTTGCTTGAATATGTAGCGTATCAAAATTTAAGAGATGTTCCAGAGGACACATCTTAACGGTGACTATTCTCTTTCCTTAAAACAAAACAATGTCATACAATATGGGTTTTTTTTCTCATGATGAAAATACAGCTCCGGTTTCATCAACGATGAAATGATGCGCGACCATTTGTTTCCGCCGTCCAACGATGGTCTAGTACTGATGTGCGGTCCACCGCCGATGATCAACTTCGCTTGCAACCCAGCTTTAGATAAATTAGGCTTTAAACCAGACCTGCGCTTTGCTTATCAAAACTATTATTTAGTAGTAGAGCGTGTTATGAGTTATAATTAAGATTTCTTCATTCGAATCCACCAGGATAGAACAAAGATACATGATAAGACCTTTAAACAACAATATGCGTCATTTAAATTGTCACATTAATTAAAAATCATTACAATTTATCTAATATCAATTCTTCTTCGTCGCTTTCTTCATTGCTGAAGGTCGTGTCCCTGAAACTTGACCGTTGCCTGTCTCGTGAGCTGTTTCTAATATCAATAATGAAATGAAAATTTTTGCTTTTGGATTAATTTAAATAGTTTTGTAAAAAAACATTTGTCGCTCAAAATTATTTTTACAGTATTTATCCATAATTAACGTAACAAGAAATGGGTATAGATGATAAGGATAGCGAATACAGTATTTTTCAAATTTATATTTCGATGTTAAACATACATGTACATTTTGTGTAATAAAACAATTGAGTTATTGAAACACTATTTTTATTTACCCAAATTCACAAACAATGTACTTAAACTAATACAACTACAAAAAATCGAATGAAATACTGATGCTGTTACATATTCACCCAAGCTTATTTCAACAGGTCAGTAAAAAGTACGCTAAAATTGATTGAGACATTGTTACGAATTTAGTGCATTATCAATAATTACGAACATAATGTTGTTATTAATAATAATATGCTCTGAATACGGTATAAAGTATATATTTATATATGAACGTATTTCTTTTTGTATATGTATAATGTACCTGCCATTATTTACTCTGCACTACCTTTGTTTGAATAGTAGAGAATCCCTTAGGCATTAAGTCTGCCGATGTAAATATTACGTGAAGTCTAATAAATAAATAAATATGCTATACTTATGATTTAAATCTAAGTATGTAACTTAAGAACTCCCTGTTTATTGTACACAAGATACTATTATTTACAGCATATTACGTGTCCAGCAACTACGGAATTTGTTTGGAATTCATAGACAGCTGTTATAAAATTTTATGATATGGGATTCTTTGATTTTGAATTAGCTTTGAATTAATTTGATTTGAGATACGGTTGTATAAGAAACAGTTGAAAACGGCTTGTAGATCTAAAGGATCAGAGAGTTCCTCGTTTAAGCGAGACGCGACCGAAATGGTAATGTGAAAAGCTTATAATCACTCTTTACCTATGTGCTCGTAGATTGGGTTTTGCTCAGGGAAGAAAGAGAGGCATTCTATAACAAACTGTGGCATGCGAAAACATATATTACAGTGAAGGCCATTGCCAGTAGAGCTCTAATTCAACATAATAGCTTCATTGCAAAGCAACATTGATTCAAATTTATATTATATTATTATATATACACCGAGTCATACTGTACGCACATATAACAGTTATAATTCAGTATGAAAACTGTATAACGGTCATAGCATTGCTCGTGATAATACCAAATAAAAACAAAAGTATACTTTTGTCAAAAACGAAAATCCCGTACACCGAAAATATAGGCGGAGCACATTCTATATGTTTGAGTATTATATTAGCGGCTTTATTTATTGAATCTGAAAAAAAAACAATGTTTATTGTAATGCCCAACTTGTTTGAGGTTGAGTGGCGATCTATTTTTTTGTTTTTTTACTAGCTGACCCGGCAGACTTCGTAGTGCCTCAATCCATAAATAAAATACCTAACATTTGTTTAAAATAAACTTTAATATTTTATTCCGAGCACTTTCATAATTATCTACCTTTTAAACCTTCTCTGGACTGCCACAAATAATTCAAGACCAAAATTATCCAAATCGGTCCAGCCGTTTTCGAGTTTTAGCGAGACTAACGAACAGCAATTCATTTATATGTATGTGAATGTATTAATGTACCCCCTGTGTGTAATGAGTCTGAGCATGAGTGAGTGTAAGAGGGTGTCTGTGGGTGTAGTGAAAAAGATTAAAAGTTATTTAACAAAATTTCAGTGTCCTCATAGTTGAAATTAAGCAACCAATTAAATATGAAGTTCTGCATTTCTTACTGTTTAGGGAATATATATTAAGGTGTTTTTTTTTATTGCCCTTGTAGGCAGACGACCATACGGCCCACCTGATGGTGAGTGGTTACCGTCGCCCATGGACTTCAACAATGCCCGGGGCAGAGCCAAGCCGCTGCCTACCGCTTAATACTCTCCACAAGCCTCGTTTATTAATTTTATTATAAAGAGTGGGACCTAAGCAGCAAAAGAATCTATGGATAAATTGGGTTTTAAATCGGATGGTTCTACAGACATTATGATTACGTCGCCTCTGTACTAAATTAGGGTTGTAAATACAAATGGAATGTTGTTTCAAGATTATTTTATAGATAAATAATTGCCGGATACTTCACAATTTTGATAAAGCTGATGTGTAGGGTACATCTTAGATTTATGTATGGCGGCTGGCAATAGCTGAGGATCTTGGTGAGTGGCGTGTAATTGGAGAGGACTATGATATGATATCTATATTTATATAATATATATATATTTTTTATTGCTTAGATGGGTGGACGAGCTCACAGCCCACCTGGTGTTAAGTGGTTACTGGAGCCCATGGACATCCACAACGTAAATGCGCCACCCACCTTGAGATATAAGTTCTAAGGTCTCAAGTAAGTTACAACGGCTGCCCCACCCTTCAAACCGAAACGCATTACTGCTTCACGGCAGAAATAGGTAGGATGGTGGTACCCAGCCGCGCGGACTCACAAGAGGTCCTACCACCTGTAAAACCACCAGTATGATTTAATTAAAGATTTGGCGGTTTTTCAACTTCAACAAATTTATTCCACGATTTTAATACTTTCACACTGAGTCTCGTAGATTCGTGTTAGGGACGTATTTCCTTATAAATTGAATTTGAATACCAGCTTAATCAAATCACTTGAACTGAATAAGACGCTTTTAGTATGCGTCTTCAAACAAACAGATGTACATATATTCAACTTTGTAGGTAGGTATTTGTGTTTGGAAATAATCATATTATTATGTCTACTCACCATCGCATGTATATAATAGCACACTTATGCACAGTTGTTTCGTATTCTTCACTTCCATTAGAAATAAATCATTTACAAACGCCAAGCTAGTCAACTGAATAATGTAATAAAAATTCCATAAACCAACTGTTATCATTGCGACAACGGGAAATATCTGAAATTATTATTATTTTCCATACAGATACCAAACAGGTTTATATTAATGTTTCATATCCACGTAGTAATTTATAATACAAAACAAAAGCAATCTGTAGTTTCCAAAAATGAAATTCAATAGTTTGAAAGACATTGAATACAAGAATTAATGATTAAACACAAAAATGTTTTATGACAGAATCTTTTGTCTCTTGTTCTAAAAAATGTTATCGGTTAAATCTATTAAATAATAGGTTTCAATTAGTTTCAAAGTATCCAGCCCACTTGCGCCGCGAAGCAATCACGTGCTATTTACGTGTTATTCACGTGCAGTTTAGAAGTACCTATAGATAAAACGGATGTGTTCAATGCGGGCAGTAGGATTCACATCATCAATTCAGGTAGCCGCTGCACATCTGCCGACCGAAATCAGTCTGTTGTAATTAACAACGAAATTATTGGAGTCCAAAGGCCATTGGTACTAACTTGCCCACTGAGTTTCTCGCCGGAGCTTTTCAGTGGGTCGCGTTTTCGATCCGGTGGTAGATTCTGCGAAGCACTGCTCTTCCTAGGGCCAGTGTTAGCAAGACTCCCGATTTGAGCCCTGTGAGCTCACCTACACGTCAAGGAGAAGCTGAAATGGTCTCTCAAGGCTATCAGCATAGGTAGGAAAAAAAAGATATGTACTAACTTTGATTTCAGAGCGTGATCCGGCAACAAGTGATCCAATAACTAAAAAAGTCCAAATAGAAACAGTCGCAGTGATAAGGAAAACCTGAAAAAAACGTCAATTTATTCTTTAACTAAAGAAATAGATTATAATTATTATAAGCTGAAATAATAATTGTTATTTTTTTCCTAGTGATATAATCCTAGGTTATATCAAAAGTCAAATAAGAATTGTGAATCGTCATTCGTTTTTCAAGTGTGTGCAAATTTATAAGTAAATTGGATACCTTAAAGTTATGAGAATTGCTTTGAAAGATTCCTTTACATAGATAGATAGATAGATACAGGTCAATTGACATCAACCCCACGAAAAGCACAGCGGTGCTCTTTAAAAGGGGTCGCCCTCCGAATACCACTTCGAGCAGCCCACTCCCTAGTAGGCGCGTTAACACCACTGCCATTCGTCCCATCACTCTTTTTGGCCAGCCCATACCGTGGGCCTCAAAGGTCAAATAACTAAGCGTCACCCTCGACAGAGGGATGACATTCCGACCCCACATTAAAACGGTACGTCACCGTGCCGCCTTCATGCTAGGACGCCGCTATCCTATGATTTGCAAGCGAAGTAAATTGTCCCTTCGTAATAAGGTGACACTCTGCAAAACTTGCATACGGTCGGTCATGACCTATGCAAGTGTAGTGTTCGCTCACGCGGCCCGCACTAACTTGAAACCCCTTCAAGTCATTCAATCCCGTTTTTGCAGGATAGCCGTCGGAGCACCATTGTTCCAAAGGAATGTGGAACTCCTTGATGACCTGGAGCTTGACTCAATCAGTAAGTACTATATACAATCGGCATCGTAGCGACACTTTGAGAAGGCGGCACGACACGAAAACCCTCTTGTCGTGGACGCCGGAAATTACATACCCGATCCTGTAGACCAAATAGTAAACAGTCGACGTCGCCATTACCGATCCTGCGGAAAGAATGGAAAGCAGTCGACGTCGCCCCAAACACGGCATTTCGGATCCTCCCGATCCACTAACGGTGCTTTTAGGTAGGGTAGACTGGGTACGGTTGAAACGGTGGACGGTTGAAACAAAATGAATATCGCGTAAACAGTGCGTGGTAAGGTGAGGGGTGCAAGGGGAGTACGAAGCGGACGACAAGTCGGAACACGAATTTTAGTATTACGTCGCTCTTCAGGCGTCGTCCTCGTATATAGGAGGCCCCATTGTCTTTTTTGACGGAAAAGTAAGTATTTTGGTAACTACATTTTTGCAATTATAAAGATTTTGTCTAAAGTTAGAGTATTGAGCGTTTTGTTCCGTTTTAATTGAAGTTTGAAGAATATCGCAGTATGATTAGTTTTTATTTAAATTTATTATCATTCTTACTGCGAACCGTTTTATACCAAGAGCGGGGGTTGGGGACAGTTGAAACGTTATTTGTGGGTACGGTTGAAACAGTTTATTTATTTAATTTTCTTGTTTCCTAGATGCCAAGGGTACGCCATAGAAAGACTACGAAAGGTGGGGCAGACTTATCAACGTATAAACAAGCTTATGATGATGTAAAAGCGGGATCGTCGTTAAGAACAACGGCAGAAAAACATGGACTGAACCACTGTTCCCTGTTCCGATATGTACATAAACGAGATGCGGCTGGTAACGACGAAAATCAAGAAATGGGATATAAGGCCCACAATCGGGTGTTTACCCGGGAACAAGAGCTTGAGTTATCTAAATATTTAATCAGATGTGCAGATATATATTTTGGCCTAACTAAAAAGGATGTCATGAAATTGGCATACGAACTAACCGTCAAGTACAACTTATCACGACCTCGGACTTGGGATGACAACGGAATGGCTGGCGAAGAATGGTTTCGCATGTTTATGAAAAGAAATTCTGAACTGTCAGTACGTGCAGCACAAGCCACAAGTCTTTCTAGGGCGACTAGCTTTAATAGGAAAAACGTAGATGCTTTCTACGACAATTTGGCTAATGTTATGGACCGCTATAAATTTGAACCACAAAATATCTATAATGTTGATGAGACTGGCATAACTACTGTGCAAAAACCCGACAGAATTATAGCTAGACGTGGTGCTCGTCAAGTAGGCTCAGTAACTTCGGCGGAGAGGGGTGCTTTAGTTACAGTAGCCATTACGGTCAATGCCATCGGAAATGCTATTCCTCCGTTCTTTGTCTTTCCGCGAGTACGATACCAAGATCACTTTGTCAGGGATGGGCCAATAGGATCTGCTGGGAGTGCAAATCCTTCTGGCTGGATGCAGGATGAATCATTTATGCATTTCCTGGATCACTTCAGGAAACATACGAATGCTTCTCCTTTGCGTAAAATTTTACTTGTGCTTGATAACCACGCGTCACATATACACATTAACGCACTAGACTTTTGCAAGACGAATGGTATTGTAATGCTATCTTTCCCTCCCCACTGCTCACACAAACTCCAACCACTTGATCGATCTGTATTCGGTACACTAAAAAAAGCTGTAAATTCGACCTGCGATGGATGGATGCGAAGCCACCCCGGAAAGACAATGACAATATACGACATTCCAGGGATTTTAACTACTGCTATGCCGCTTGCTCTTACACAATCCAATATTCAAGCTGGCTTTCGCACAACTGGGATTGTTCCATTTAATCGACATTTGTTTACTGAGCTCGATTTTGCACCTGCCTTTGTGACAGATAGGCCAAATCCATTAGAAGCAGCTGATGGTCCTATTCAGAATATTAATACACTTGAGGATAAAACGCCACCAACATCACCTTCCATTTTAACCCTCGAAACACAAGAAGAGATGGAGGAGCTTTCTAATGAAGCTCTTCTTGTACAACAACCGACTGAAAATATGCCACAATGTTCACAAGTACTTGATAAAGAACAGGAAAACATTATTGCATTTCCAAAACTTTTGATTATATTACCCGGACATCAAAGTAGTAGTAGCGCTCAGCAAATTTCACCCAAACCCTCTACAAGTTCTCAATCCATTCCTGTGTTAACAAATCAAACGGGAAGTATCATGACTTCGACTACACCATCTTTATTTTCGCCAGAAGTAATACGACCACTACCAAAAGCTCCTCCAAGGAAATTAACAAATAGGGGCCGAAAAACCAGGAAATCTACTATCTACACAGACACACCTGAAAAAGAAGAGATAAGAAGAGAATATGAAAACAGATTGAAACGAACCAACGCTAAACAAGTTAAGAAAAGATTAGATGGGGGAAAGACTAAAACAAATGCTAGAAGCAGGGGAAAAATTAAGATGCACCAAGATTCATCATCATCAGAAGAAGAGGAGTGCTACTGTGTTGTTTGTATGTCAGCATATTCAGAAAGCAGACCCAGGGAAAAATGGATACAATGCACAGTATGTAAAATGTGGGCGCATGAAGAGTGCACACAAGGTAGCCTTAGTTATGTTTGTCACAATTGTGACTCCGAATGATCTCGTAACCATTCAAGTATTTTTTTTTAAATATAATTTTTTTATAGGAATAATGTCTTTTTTTTTCTAAAAGTTTATAATGCTGTCAATAGTTGAGAAATATATTCACACAAATATTTCAAAAATATCGTCACCAATGTATGATTATTATTTAGTTTAAGTTGTACTTAACATAAAACTTTAAAGGCTGATTAAAAATAATGTTAGATTATAAGTATCGCCAAAGATTGATTACTAATAAAAAACACATTTGTGATATTCAACTGTGTCATTACGATTTGTAAAATATTATTAGATGATTAATGAAACATGATTATTGATTATATTTTGTATTATTTGCATGTGTTTCAATCGACCCCAGGCACTGTTTCAACCGACCCTGGAATGGGGACGGTTGAAACAAATTACTGTTTTTTTTAAATATGATTTTATACTGAAAATACTATACAATAATCTTAAATAACATTGCCCAGTAGTAGACAGATATAAGGTCTTTTATTTAATATATTTACGTCATCACTCTCATAATAAATTCCAATGCTGTGCGTGATAAACGATAAAATGTTTCAACCGTACCCAGTCTACCCTACCTCAAGCACCAGTCACCGTTCTCGTCGAACCCGTTGCTTGCGACCAAGGGCTCGACGAGTAAATTAGCCCTCAGACACAGCCCACTGAATTTCTCGCCGGATCTTCTCAGTGGGTCGCGTTTCCGATCCAGTGGTAGATTCTGCGAAGCACTGCTCTTGCTAGGGCCAGTGTTAGCAACACCTCCGGTTTGAGCCCCGAGAGCTCACCTATACGCTAGGATAACGCTGATATAGCCTCTCAAGGCTATCAGCATAGGTAGGGGAAAAAGGTCAAGCTAATAAAAGTATTTTAAAATCGATGCCTCCAATGAACACTACGCTAACTCCAAATTCGTAATTTACAGGAGGAGCGTTTAAACGAAAAAAGTTGATAAAATCTTTATTATTGCAGATATATTTATGGTTTTTTTGTGTAACTAGCTAATTTACTCTTGCTTCGAACCCCATCAATACTGATTAATTGTAATACTTTTAACATAGTGAAGTGATTTGCGTGAAAACGAAAATTTCTAAATTTTGAGTTAGAGTTTGAGGTAGAGTTCATTGGAGGCATCGAAATATAACCTGTAATTATCGGAATCGAAATAAATTGGAGATTAGGGATATGTTTAGGCAAGTACTAAGAAGAGAGGAAGATGGCGAAACATCATCCAGAGAAGGATAATGGGAGGAGATGGTCACGACCCTAAGACATGAGGAATGCGACTCAGGGAGTAAGAGGAGGCAAGTTCTAAATAAGGGTAACTGTTTGAATCTTACCGGTAAGCTATATATTTCGGTGATCGACCGGTAACATTTGAGAATATTAAAAATTATAGACGGATACTTTATAAATGTAGATTTTTTCTCTCGTGTTCCATTTTTTTTTATTTTTGGCATTATTTTGAATATCCGCCATCCAAATATCCACAATATTGAACGTCGAATACCTGAATATTTTTTATGCGGTATGTTTATTTTGTTATACATCGCGATCCGATCATTAATATAAGCCAATCGTTGCGTAAGTTTCGTTATAAAAAATGCAGTCACAAGAACATCCACATAAGTTATTGTAACGCCCAAACCCAGGAAGAATGTTTTATATGGTTTATCGATGTAATCAAACACATGAATTAAAAAGCCAGAAATAAAAGGCACAGTGACTAGTATTAGTAAAAAAATGTTAATAAGACGAAATTTCTTAAACAACACCGTACAACGGTCAAATTTTAACAAACGATCTATTTTTTGTATATTAATAAAGAGATCGGTGTCAGCTTCTCTCGTCAAAAACTTGTCATATGTTATAGTTAGAATATATGTTAAATAATGCATTGAAGTCCCCAAAGAACACGCTAAAAATATTATATTCGATCTCTCATAGTAATACGAATAAAAAAAAGAAATGAAATGGTGTATTGAATATGAAGCTGCTAACATCCATAAAAATGCATATAATTTTTCCCAGTTGTTTGCGACAGTAATTTTGTTTTTAGCTTTTAAAGAAATACGATTAGAACCAAGAAACTTTTGGTATTTATATATTGGAGAAAAACTCATATTTATATACTCTTCTAGAGAATTTTCACTCATTTTTTCCAAAATCTTAGAAACAGGATACGATATCACGTAAGTTAGCGAACACTTCTTTTATAGAATCAGAAATAACGAATTGAAATGAACATTTTCGATATCTATTTGGCTTATCAGCTATTTCTTATCAAAGCACTCATCGCTTTGATTACATGCGTTTAAAAAACGCTTTAAAAGCTATGAAAACGTAAATTGGTTTACTATTATGGATAATGAATACGTTGTAACATAAACTTACTAAAAGTCTATTTTTAATAAAACAAAATTGGCTCGCTACTTTCTTAGCACAGGCAAAAATAGCATAATAATCCCATTAAAATTTTGACTCTCGAAGATTTATCTGATTCACAGGAATTTCGTTTCGAAATGGTTGAATAAGCTTGTTTACTATTTTCATGTTTTCATAAGGCCCAGTTTTAATTTTTAATTCATTAGTGAAATAACTTACTCCTTACCTGGTGCTAAGCGATTATCGCAATCCATAGGCATCGCAGGATGAACACAGTCATCCTTTAAGCCGGAAAGAAGGACTGCTTTGCTGCAAAAATAGACAGGACGGTAGTACCTGTCCGTACGTATGAACGAGAATATGTTTTATTTTTAAGTTTGCTCTAAATAAATTTTCATTACTGGTACAACTCCTATATCAAATGCGATGCTGATAAAAATTCATACTTCTCAAAGTTATAAAATAGGGATTCCGACGAAAATTAAAATCAACAAATCTAAAGTGCTTTAGCTTTTTATTTCCCATTAATGACTAATTTCAAACTTGTCTCTTGGGCCATTTTGGACGAATAAAGTTTACATATCGACATTGAATCATTTGTAGATCAAAGCGAAGCGGGCACCGAGACAATATGAACAAAACAAAAAAGATAGAACGTTTGTCACGAGATATACTAGACGAAGACTTTATCGACGTATTTAAATCAATCTTTATTTTTCAACGCGTTTTTGGTTTATTATCAGTGAATATAACTTACAAATACATAACAGAAACTTCAAAATTGTACAAGCTCTTCGTAATGTCATTATGGACGGTGAATGTGCTGTGCTTAGTAGACTACATATTAAATTATCGAACTTCATTTGATGTTGCAACTGACTCAATGCTAAAGTTAGTGATGTCGGTAAATGTAACAACAAATGCTTTAATCGTTTGGCGAAATAATTTCAAGCTAAATACACTTAAGAGCCAAATTTATGTAAAACTTCAAAACTTAGACAGAGACCTCAAAACGAAAGACGCTGTAACCATGAACAAGAAACTTTCGGCACTATCAATTGCTTTGATGATTTGTGGTTTTATTTGGTGCACAATATGGCTATTCGCTTACAATGCAATAGCTATGAATACATTTTGTGTACCACTAACAATAATATTGGGCGCCAATGTTGGAAACTGGCTAGAAATGGTTTTATTATTCATCATAATTTACTTTGTAAATGTGAGAGCAGATTACGTTAATAAATTATTGCGGCAAAGGCTAAATCAAACGGAATGCCCTGACAGAGTGTTTCTGATTCAAAATGTGAAACCGTCGGATACTGTTTCAAGGGAATCTATATGTGGAATGCAATCTCTATTAGAAATAATTGGGAATGTTAAGGACATTTATCAATTTCCAGTGAGCACTTTTGTTTACTCTCCTCAATAACTTTGGCTTCTTGAATATTTACTATCTTGCAAAATATATTTTCTAAGAAAACATTCAATCAAAGTTTCATAACATTCCTTAAATTTACAAACATTTTATTTTTATTATTTTCACAGATATTTTTATCGACTTGCCAAGTGATGCTTTGTATTCTTGTAATAGTGCAAAATCTCATCATATCTGTTAAACAGCAGGTAACAATATCATATTATCTTTATTCGTCTACGGCGTTATTAATAAACTTGGTTCTGGACAAAAATCGCTAGTTACATAGTTTTTACGTTGATACCTTCAAATACGATATAGGAAAAACGTGCGATATTAGCTTACACCAACCAGGCTTAAATCAGCATAGCACCTAAGTACTACGTGGGTTACTACTGCGTACCTACTTGTCTACATTAGACCATCACTAATTGTAAAAAGTGTAGTATAATGCGAATTACATTAATTATATAATGCATTATATAATGTAAATTAAATGTGCATTATATAGTGAAAAATTTGAGATGATTTTATTTTATTTATTTTTATTGCTTAGATGGATGGACGAGCTCACAGCCCACCTGATGTTAAGTGGTTACTGGAGCCCATAGACATCTACAACGTAAATGCGCCACCCATCTTGAAATATAAGTTCTAAGGTCTCAATATAGTTACAACGGCTACCCCACCCTTCGACCCGAAACGCATTACTGCTCCACGGCGGAAATAGGCGGGGTGGTGGTACCTACCCGTGCGGACTCCCAAGAGGTCCTACCACCAGTAAATTTGCACAAAAATAAAATGCTGATTTTTTATTACCCTATTTTCACTTTCGTTTCTTTTTCATTGAACTATAATTGCAAAAAAAAACTTTTTCAGACCTCTACCATGGTTGATTCAATGCTGTGTATGCTACCGGCTTTATTACTCATGCTTACGATATTCTTCAGCTTATGTGTTATTGCTGAAGCTTTAACATCGAAATTAGATATGACTAAAAAGCTATGCGCCATGGGCATGCACTCATTCACTGATGGTAAGCAAGATTTTATGACTGACTGACTGCATTGAACAATGACACACTTGAAAGGTAACGTCATTGTTCAATGAAGCGTGCTCTTTTGTGTAATATTAATTAAAACATAACTTTTAATTTTGTTTCCTTAATTTAGCCGCATTATTAGTTCTTATAACTTAATAAAATAAAATAAAACATAATAAAGGATAGTTAATCAACACGTTAAATAAATACTTTTATACAAATTAAAGTTACTCGAATTTAATGGGATTAACTGAAGTTCTGTAATTATTCGTCGTATCACTTATTAATTGCAGCATAAATATTTATTCTCCGTATTAATTTAGAATATTGATGCTTTAATGTTGTGTTCCAATTACAGTAATGCGTATGAAGGATAACTTAATAATTCCATTATAGTTAACGAAACAACGTCAATTACGAAATATATAAAATGAATTTATAGGTGCGTTTGTTTGTTTCAAATTTATACGTTCGCGTCTCTCGTGCGAATCTTTTTACAGCAGCGTTGTTTTGTTGGAACCTCAACAAGGCTTATAATATAATTACTGATAATTACTACTAATTACTTTTTGCCTTTTTTTTCTCCTACCTAAGCTGAGCCTTGAGAGGCTATTTCAGCGTAACCTTAACTGGTACGTGAGCTCGCGGGGTTCAAACCTGACGACGTTGCTAACACGAACCCTAGCAAGAGCAGTGCTTCGCAGAATCTACCACCGCATCGGAAACGCGACCCACTGAGAAGATCCGGCGAGAAACTCAGTGGGCTGTGTCTGAGGGTTAATTTACTCGTCGAGCCCAAGCGACGGGTTCGACGAGAACGATGACCGGTGCTTGAGGTACCTAAAAGCACCGTTAGTGAATCGGGAGGATCAGAATCCATTCTGTCCGCAGGATCGGGAATGTAGTTACCGGCGGCATCGATGAGAGGGTTCTCGTGCCGTGCCGCGTTATCGAAGTGGGGCTTCTTACCATAAATGAACGAATTACTTCAACAAAACGGATATATTTCACAACGTCTGTCACAACAAATCTTAGCCAAGCCTCACTAGGTTCAAGTTTAGTTCGTTGTTTTATCATTTTAATGATATTTTTTTTGTTATTCATAAATAATATATAATTAAGAAATGAAAATTATAATCTATAATAATTACTGTTTATGACAGATTAATGCGATTAAGTTTAAAAACTATTTTACTTTATTTTTAAATAATGTTTTGTCATAGTGATATTCCGTTGAAATACATTCATTATATTTTATTAAAATAAAATAAACTAAAAAATGTATTTTACAAAAACTGTACCGACTAATAACAACTGAACTAGTTTTAGATGAATATTTTTAAGTATTAATAGGAAGTTATAGATATAAATATTTAATATGTATCTTTTTTTGACAGACATATCCCGGAGAAACTCTAAGCAAATAGTGCTACTACTTAAAGCAAAACGACCGTTGTCAGTTTTCAAAATTTACACACTTGGCACTCGATTACCGATCCATCTGCTCGGCGTTACGGCCAGTTACACTATAGTGTTGCTACAATTTGCGGTTTTGTAACTCAATCTATAAATACATTAAAAAATATATATACCTATATATACTAAAATACTTACGATTAATTTTTTTTATAATGTTGAAAAAAAGTGCAATGATAACTATGAAGTCTCCAGAGTATCTATCAAAAGATATTTTAGATGAGGACTTCGTTCGGGTTTTTCATTTTCCATTTTTGATGCAAATGGCGCTAGGAGCATGCAGAGTCCACTTGAAAGCCAGATTCATTACTATACCGACGCTCGGTCAAAAACTTTACACTGTAATGTGCATAATAATTTGTTCTTTGTTGTATTTTAATATGACGAAGCTTTATAATATCTCTATATTACGAACACAGTATCGTGTACTATCTTTTTTTGACTGTGACGGGCTTGGATCAGTTATCTTTTTTTGCAAATTTAATTCATGTGCGATTTCTTAATGGGGAAACTAATACTGGATTCTGCATCATGATGCAGAGAATTGATCGGAAAATGAAGATTGATCACAACAATATTTTCAACAAAACGGTTATTCGAGCTAATATATTAACGATTACATTAATTATATTACTTTACGTTGGCCTTGTAATATCAACGTTAATATTGAAAAAATACTCACTGGTTATTTTGTTTGGATTGGTGCACGGTCAATTAATACTTCTGGTCGAAATGGCGTACTGTTCAAATCTAATTATATTTTTCTTTATACGTGTTCGTTTTGTGAATGCTATTATAAAAAACCATGTTCATCCGGAAAATCAAAGTCAACCACCGAAACTTGTAAGGTACTTTATAACTAATAGAATTATGAGGTACCTCGCTGCACAAACACATGACTTCATCGTAAACGACACAGACGTTTATTTGAAGCAAATATTCGAAGGATTTTCGATGTTTATCGATATTTATAGATTTCAGGCAAGTAAAATGTTATTAATTACTCAAAATTTTCAGTAAGGAATACTGGCCATGCTCTGAGATTTCATCAGGATAACATAACTTATTTTTGGTATATACATGTTTTACTTTTTTTAGGTATGCCTCTTTTGCATAAAGCTAATTGTAATGAGCCTGCTAACTTTCGAATTCTGCTTGGTTGCGATACAAAAAAATGTAAGTCAAAGCACAAAGTGACTAGAATTAATCTTATTCTAAAGACAAGTTTTTCATGCAGGATTTGGGTCACTCATAAACAGTCCATGCGACTTTGCCTTTTTTTTTCCACAGGAGAAAATCGCCGGATCCCCACCCGCGCGGCAGGTATGTGGGAGTTGAACCTCACTAAAAGCTCCTGCCGCTCACAACCGGCGCCCTACCTCGGACCGGGCCGGAGCCCAGTCGGGGCTATTGAGACGGCGGGACAGGGTTGACGCAGAGCACATTACATCCATCCCACCGTCCCACGGACGCCGGACCGGCGGCCGCCAGCGACACGACAACCGGTTCCCTCGTTCAGCGGGCCGAGAGCCCAGAGCGGTCGGGGGAACGCGGTCTACCATCACCCGGCTTCCTACTGCGGGTGAGCATGCAAAGCATGCCACCCCACGTCTGGGTCTCTCCCCGCACAAAACGGGAGGGACCCCTAGCTCTTAGGGGGCCAGGTCACGGATACGACCCCGGTCCCGACCCCCTGCTCGACGGCGGCGGCGACGGCGCCGCACCTCCCAAGCGGGGCAGACAGCGAGCGTATGCTCCGCCGTGTCCAGGTCGTGTCCACAATGGTGACACCTCGTCGTCGGCTCAGCCCCTATCCGGTGCAGGTACTTCCCGAAGCATCCGTGCCCGGTCAGCACCTGCACCAGACGAAAGGTAAGACGTCCTTCGCCACGATTCACCCAGTCATCAAAGACTGGATAAACCGCCTCGACGGTCCGTAGCCCCCACGTGGGGTTGGCCAATCGCCTCGACCACGACTCGAGCACGGACCGCCGAGAATGGGCCCTCCGCGCCCGCAGCTCACTTTCGGGGAGACCGGACGCCTCCAACCACGATGTGGGCGTCAACGGGTGGCGCCCTCCGCGGCCCGTCGAACCACAGAGCCTTGGATTTACTGAGCGCCACGTCGAGACCCAGCCTCTTTATCCTTCCAACGACGAGGGCCACTCCCGCTGTGGCGAGACGGGCAGACTCTCTATAATCATCCCCCGGGCCACGACCAACGTGTTGTCCGCGTAACAAATAACGCGGAGACCCGGGAGGAGGGCGCCCCTCAGCACCCAGTCGTACCCGATATTCCACAAGAGGGGGCCGAGAACCGACCCCTGCGGAACACCACGCACGACCGGAAAACGGTGAAGGGTCCCACCGTACCCGGTACATTCGACCGACCTGGCCCCCAAATAGGACCCAACCAGCCGGCGGAGGTAGAGGGGCACTCCATGCCTCTCCAGTGCCCCCACTATCACGGTCCAGGGCAGAGTGTTAAATGCGCCCCCCACCCCGAGAAATGCGACTTTGCCTTAGATTATGTTGATTACATACATTTGTGTACACGTTACAAGCATTAACGCTATTCGAATTTGACAGCGTCTAGGGGCACTGGACTTAAACGAACCTAATAGAATCCACAAAGTAAAAACAAAATGTCAACCTTTCGGTCGAAGTCCAAATTATCTTCAAACTGTGCCCCATGAATGTTGCGAAACAGAAATGTGCAAATCATTAAAATCGAAGCTATGCGGGTCGTGATGGCTGTAAAAAATACATGGATTGGGTATAATTCGAGAAATTGACTGCTATTATTACTACAGAAACTCACTAGCCGAACATAACATAATGTACCGTTTAAATGTTTGTGCCCGTAAATCAATTTTTAAGTCATTAGCCTAAATTATCAAATGGTTTTCGCAGGTTTTAGGATCAAAGAATTTAGCAAACTATTATGTTATAGTACATTCTGTTATTGGATTTATCACTGCGTTGTCTATAAGCGGACGCTGTGAATTTTTCTTCAGAGAAATACGAGAGACTAAGCGTTTGGCCGTTGCTGTCCTGTTGCAATATCAAGAAGGTACCATACTTACGATAGCATATTTCCCCAAACGAGGGTAACGAGGTAATATCTATAGTTCAAGTCATCTTTACGAACGCCGTCATTAGAAAACAAAGTTGACGTCATAAAATGTATAAAACAATAATATTGGAACTTTATTATATGTATATAATAATACATTAATTATTATAATGCATACTTCATTTATTTTTATAGGATTGGCCCTAATGCTTTTATAACCTCATGATATATATATATATATATATAATTTAGATTTTTTTAGCAATTATGCTAACAAAATAATAATTTCAGGTCCCCTCAGAGAAAAGACGACAAGAATGTTAAAAATTATAGAAGAGTCAACCCCCCAATTTTCCATTTACGACATGTGGAATATGGACGGCTACATCTTCGAATCTGCAGTTTAGTCACAAACCTCGTTGTGACTTTATTACAATTCGCTTACTTATAAAATTGAACGCTGTGAAGAAATACATATATGAAATATATCAAAATTGTTTTCGCAATGATAGATACTAAACTTCGTCTGACTTGATTGGTAGTTGTTAGAGCTCCTGAGTGTTAGGCCGAGGGTCGCGGATCCCATTCCTGCTTCATGGGTCATTTGCTCTTTGGGTGTTTAATGTCGATTTTTTTTCCGTCCCATCATCAAAGGCGTCTATCGTCTGTCTTCGTTTTCGAAAGCGGTCTCTTAACATCCAGTATGTATACAAAAATAGGCAGCGTCATTACAAAGATCGCAATTTGCATAGATTTGTTATAGAAATACAGCCAATAACTCCATCCCGCTAAGTTAAAGTCCCGGGAACAACCGCGGTATGGATTGGATCTTTTAGGCAGGCCACAACTAAACATCACAATGCCTACATATGAAGAATTGTGACCACGTAAAAATTATACAAAAGAATATTGAAAATGATTTATTTCAAGATAAAAGTTTTACAAACTTGTAATATAAGTAAAAACTACATGCATATAATATATAACTAAAAATTGTCAAAATTTGTAAAATTAGAAATTCAGGTTTCACATAAAACGGACCCAAACACTGAATTAGAAATTAAAAGTTAAAATAAATATTTTTATAAATTAAATAGAGATACAAGATTTGGACGGACTTAGAGAAAAAATAACATTTCAACAACGATAAGTTTCCTTAATTAAAACTGTTATGTTAACTAACTTATCCAGAGTTGAAAATTATTTTTAGTCGCATTTTAAATCTTCAACTTGATTTAAAACTTGCAAGCTAAAAAACTAATGGTAGTGACGTCATGTATACATCACTTACGTTTTAGGTCCTAGTATCACTGAAATCACATAGAACGCTTTTAAGGTAAAGTTTCGAAATGTTATCAATTATCCTAGTTTGTTATTTGTAAAAATACAGTCATATAATTATTATTTATCTATCATTATCACAATTAAATCTAATAAATTGGACGGATTTGTGTTCTATAGTATTATTGCTTAGCAATTTATTATTACAGCTTTTATTAAATCTAAGAATTCATCAGTAAAAATTCATTCCAGCAAACCAGAGCTATCAAAAAGTGGCCCGCAAACGGCTTGCATCCCATAAATAATGTTTTCATCAAGATTTTCAACACCAATTTACATCAAAGATTCTCATCAAAAAATGTTTAATAATTTATTTAGTTACATTTTTTTTCATTACATCTTTACTTTGTTTTTTTTCTGCTCGTAAACATTTCATACAAAAGTATAATACAAGATAATTACAGTAGGTACATACAAAACATGACGTTAGGCTAACGCCATCGCTTCACACTCATGCTTTTTTTGCGTCTGTATGTAGCTAATTTAGCGTATTGTAAACCTATATAAGGAAGCATTACATAAATCTAATAAAAACCTTAAAATACATTCTTTTTTTTCTTACACACTAAGCAAATTTAACATGGGAGGAATTGTTAGTTAAGCGACGATTTACAGACATTATCTACCAGAAATAGTTGAAATAACTTATAATTATTGATAATTACAAATTAAGTTCGTATAACCTTTTTTCTATTCGTGGCCAAATTCAAAATTTTACGAAATTATTACGTGTATATAATGGAACGTAATAAACTTAATGACCAATCCATGAATAGTACAATTAAAGCCTATAAAATCAAAGGCAGCTAAATCCAATTCTGTCAAATATTCAGGTAAACTACAAAAATCGGCCCTAAGCACGTCATTACGGATCCTCCTGATCCATCGAAGTACTGCTCTTGCTAAGGGCCAGTGTTAGCAACACTCCCGGTTTGAGAAACTGAAATAACTTTGTTCGGGTAGCTACGATATTCTTTATTTTAAAGCAGATTTATAAAGAATGAGAATATTACTAATAATCTGAATTTTAAATGATAAAACTTCGTTTATATTTCAGTAGAGTAAAAATAACATTTTTGAATTGAATTTACTAGAGATTTAGCTGCATTTGTTATAACATGAAAATACTAAAGCGTGTCCAACTAACTAAACAAGATGGCGCCATAATTAATCCATTTTACTACATTTTAAGGCGTTTATCTGCCTTTGATTTTATAGGCCTCAATTAATGTAGGTACATGCGAGATTGAACGTGGAGAATTCTTGTAGAGCAAGATGCAGTGTTTTGCCATCTTTTACTGAAAATCTGAGTTCTTCAACATTATATACATATTTTACTTGCACTTATTATTCGTTAATACTATAAAAAAGTATCAATAAAATACAATACAAAAGTACCAGAACGACGTTTACTTCACAGATCATGTGATGTCTCATATTTCAATGTAATATGTACTAATGCAAATCTACGAGCAATCACAGACTGTTCACTACGAACTCAGTTTTTAGCTTATGCCGGAAAAACGTCTAGAGCGTTTTTGGTTGTGACCAATCCGATTTTCTGAAGCACAGCTATTAGCACAAGCTAATACGTATTACAGAGAATGGTCTATCTATCCACAATCTATAGTACAGATGAGTCGTCTATTATCAAAGCCGGCAATGTGACTTTTGGACAATTATTGGTAAATCAGAAAAACGAATTATTGACTTTGGCAGTCACAAAACTCTTCTGAACCATTCATTCCATTGGCAGTCACAAAACTTTTCTGAACGACATCTTAGATAAATAACAGGTTAAGTATTAACCTTTTATTAATGCAGGTTTTGAGCCGTATTCTTTGAAGGAGACGATTATATTCAAATAAATCTGAATTTACATATCAATAACATTTTTTTGTCCAAATGCACAGATTGCCACCTTTGATAATAGACGACTCAGATGCCTTATTGTGACATAATCATCAAATTTCCATTAATAATGTTAAAATACACAATATTTTTTACTCTTTCTACCACCACAATAAATGTCAATATCTTAAGTAGTCAAAAGTTTCATAAAATCATTTCTAGAAAAAACGGTGTAAGCAAAACATTATATACAAAAAAGTGTTTGTGTTCAAAAGTACCTACTATCCAACTAGTGCTTGCTCTGCATTTTGTAGTCAACACTATATCAGGGATATCAGAACAACATTTTGTTGAACAATATAGTAGCACCGGATAACATTAGCAACGCTATTGAAACAAATGTATTCGATGCATTGTTACAGCGGTGGTCCAGAAAACAGAAGCACCATATGGTTTCATCGTACCAATTTCTAGAAAAAAAATATAATTAAATTCCAATCAGCTTTTACATCAGTCATTACATTGTTGTTATGAATGTAAAGGAGCAGAACAGATTACGAAATACGAAAAACCTAGTTTCCAAAACTAAATTGCGATAATAGCTTCTGTGTTGTTCAGTCTGAAACACATTATCTTAATATGGCAAAATTATAATAGTGATACAATTTCAAAATGTGTTCAATTTCAAAATTATAATTTTCGTAATTACTGGTGGTAGGACCTCTTGTGAGTCCACGCGGGTAGGTACCACTACCCTGCCTATTTCTGAAGTGAAGCAGTAATGCGTTTCGGTTCGAAGGGTGGGGTAGCCGTTGTAACTAAAACTTATATCTTTGAGGTGGGTGGCGCATTTACGTTGTAGATGTCTATGGGCTCCAGTAACCACTTAACACCAGGCGGGCTGTGAGCTCGTTCACCCATCTAAACAATAAAAAAAAACAAAATGTGAAAAGCCCGTTAGCAGTTTATGTCCTCCTAGAATAGTTCTACCTTATCTCTTCCCATGTACATTGAAAAAAGCAAGTAACCATTTAAAAAGGAGCAAGTGTTATATCAACTGTATTACACAGCATTTGGGGAACACTTTAAAAATAGTAACACTAGGAATATACTGATCATAATATGAAGACATTAATAGTATAATAATATGCAATGGCCATCAACTTAAACCTACATTATTATATTGAGGGGTGAAGGCTATTTGATTAATTAACATATTCGCAACTTTACTAGAGAGCCATTTAAAACTTAAAATTTGGAAAAAATATCACAACAAAAAAAACGCTTTTCAGCTATCCGAAGTAGGTAAACTTAATGAAGTTCAATTTAAAAAAAAAAACATCGAACTGTTGATGCTAATACCAAATAAAACGGACCTTTCGTTACAAAAAAAAATGTTGCATAGCAAAATGTCAAAAGCAATGTAAACCAAATCGCTTTTCACCCCTTGCATATGACTAAGCAAAAAAAACAATAACATGTACCTTTTAACATCAATCTCTTTTATACTATTATTGACATAATGAGCAAGATTTAAATCTTTAGCAGCAGGACGACATCCTTCATATGTATCAGCAGGAATATCGGTTCGGAAAGCTCTAAAATTGCTTAAACAATCCCTTGTAATAACTTCTTGTGCTAAAATGACAAATTTATTCAGTTTTAGTAGTAATAATTTTGTGTAAATAATCTTTCAATGGAATAAACTACCATGGTTGAAACGATTTGAAGTCATTGTGGCCTAAAAGATATTACACCTGGTGAGTAGAGTAATAGAGCAGGAGAGACCAATTTTTTACAATGAAATACATACTAACCAAATGTTTACGATTGAGTTCCATGGTGACGGAATAACATTTAGCAGTAAAAAATTAAGCCCAAAATAATTATAATTCGTATTGACTGGTCATAGGATGTCTTGTGAGCCCACACAGGTAGGTACTGCCACTGTATTGGCACATATTACATGGCCTAAACGATGGGGCAGCTGTTGCACAGTAAATACTGAGACTTGGAACTCATATCTCAATGTGGGTAACGGCATTTACATGATTAATGTGTATATTGGCTCTAGTAAGCACAACAGGTGGCCCATGAGCCCAGCTAGCAACCTAAGTGATAAAAGATATTGTATACAAAATAATGGTACAGTGCTACAAATATAAAAAAAATATTTTTATTAATTCAAAGTTACGAACTTACTACAATTATGTACTAAAAATAATGATAAGGAAAACCTTATTTTATGTACTTTGTAATTTGAGTCTCACCTCCTTTCCTTTCAATAAGTTTGACACAAACATCCTCACTTTCGGGACATGGATTGCCAAGGTATCCCATTCCACGCCAATTAAAAGGCTCATTACAACCAGGAGTAGCCGCTGTACACTGGTAGCACCATGTAGCCAAACCTATTGTAATTATTTTGTACTTTAAATATTGAAGACTGATCTTCATTTATAATCAAATAACGATATCACATTAAGTCAGCGCTTTTCTCGTATTGAACAAATTTTCCATAATAATTAATGAAGTAAATATAATATTTTCATTTTACTATTACGTGTTTGGAAACTGAAACATATTTTACGAGTATAAATGTATAAATAAATATTCGACTTCAGCGGTGTTCACAATGAAGTGAATGATCTAATTGTATTCAGAAAAGTTTAAACGCTGAAAACCACACCCAGTGCTAAGTTATTACTTAAAATTTACTTGACTTACATTCATTAGCTCCTAACAATAACAAAAATACAGTGTAGTGCTTCATATTCAATATTTTCACCAAAAAATATATTATTTCGGCTTATATTGTGTAGAAGAGGTCGAAAGAAAGATTAGAGTTAGTTGATGTTTTGTTCAATTTTATAATTCACTCCGTTCAACAATTATTATTATTTTTGTACAATTTCTCCTTATTAGGAAAGGCAAGGGGATCTAAGCCCATAGCCGTTCAACGATAATCATAGTAGTAGCTTTATTTTTCCAATTGAAAAGGCAAAGATATCACACCATACAGCCTAATCTTTTATATATTTTTTTTTTTAATGAAATATTATGATATCATAAAATGAAATGAAGCTAATTAATTTAATATGAAATATGGCATGGCATAAAATGAAAAGAAATGAATTGAAATGAGATGAGATGATATGATATGGGATATTTTTATGAAAAATGATAATATGGAGTGAAATGAAATGAAGAATTTGAGACATTAATCAACTGGGATGAAATTAAATGAAATGAGATGAGATTTTATGGGGTGAAATATAATCTCAGAAAAATTGTGGTCGTTTACTGAGATTTTTTCAGTGGACTTTTTGGAGGATCCCGAAAAGTTACGTCCAACGGCTTTGTTTCATTTTCGCACACTTGTGCACTTTCACAGATACCGTTATTACGCATTTAAACCTGAAGAAACACTAAATAGACAAAATAAAACAAATCGCACAGCCTGACACCTCGCGTTCCCGCCAAAAAGTCCGAAAATAAAAAAAAAAGGTGGCATGAGGTGATGGTTTGCTTCCTGTAGGTGGCGGCCTCCCTCCGGTGAAGGTCAAGGGGCGACCTGAGGGGGTGAGGCCGCGCGGCGCGCTACCAGCACTCTAGCGCGCTGCCGTGGAGTGATTAGAGCGACCGGTCGACGGTGTATCGCGTCCCGACCCGGCAGGCTGGTTCTGGTCCAGCGGGGTATTCCGGGACACCAGCGGCACCGTCTGGGCGGCCCGACGGGCTGCCGTAACGAGACGGCCGACGTTTCAGAGCCTTCGATTCGCCTCGAAGGATCCGTCGACTGGGCGTCCTTGGGGTGAGCCGCGCCGTCTGGTTGTAGTGTTGACCGCGGTAGCCCCCCTACCTCATCCGGGTTCTGACCTCGGAGGGGATCGGACGTCGGGTGTAAGAGTGCAGGGGAGTCGTTTAGTGGGTGGGTCCTAAAATCCTTGGGCCCGCGGTCTGCTCACAACACCATGCAGATCGTTGAGTCTCACATACCCCGCGCGCCCCTTTTGCGCGGGGACCTCGTAGGAGGTTCGGCCCTCTACACGAAAAAAAAAAAAAAAAAAAGGTGATGGTTTGCTTATTAGATGTAAAATAATTAATAATTGGGAATTTCATTGTTTTTATGATTGAACAATCACAAATAGTCGTCGAACAAACGATAATTGAAAATTATCAATTAATCTGAGCGATAAAAATAAAGATATCTAGTAAAAGGGGTCCACTTATGGGTGATCATTTGTTTAATTAATTAGAAATAAATAAAAGATGAACAAACAATTTTTACATTCGAACATTAACGAACAAATGACGGACAAATAATTAAAAATAAAAAAAATCCGAAAATCAAAAAAAGGAGGCCAAATTCAGTAAGCTGCAATTGGCTTATATAATAATTATCAGTCTCAATCTATGTAACGAAAATTTTCAAATACATACTTGACAATTTAATTTAATATTTCAACCATTAATAAAAGGTGTAATTAATAATAATTTTTCATATTTTATAAAATTTAAATTCATTTGCTGGTACGAGTAATGCCATCTGTCACCAAATAGTAGAAATAGAAATCAAAACAGTTCTAGTACCGGTAAAACGGGGTGATTACTGCGTAGGGACAAATTCCAACTTGATGAACCATTTTAAGGTAGTTGTTGATTTTAAAATGCTATATGAGGATCAAAATGATTGAGTCTTGGGGGTATCTTTGTTATCCAATTTAAAGTTATGCAATTAGCATTCCAGTTTATGCAAAAAAAGCAAAAAAAGATGTTATCCCTATTTAGCCGGTAATTGTGATTAATGGGGACGAAATTAGTGTTAATATATAAATTTGCTAGGGCTGGCATTACTTCGTTTTAATTTATTTATTTATTTAGTTGCACCAACAAAGTGATCATCAATAAAAAACGTTGAAAACTGACAAAAGTACATGGCAGATGTCACCTCAAATAAAGGTGCAATCGACAGTGCATTAACAACAAAAACAAAAAAATATATAACTAAAACTTGATTACATTTATTTACTTATGATTAATTTATATTTACTTGGGGAATTATCCGCGACAGATTTTTCCTATAAGTTGTGAGACAATTAGAAAAAACATCTATTTCATCACTTAAAATTAGTTCAGCGCAATCGGACAACTCCGAATGAACATTGACGGAGACCGCGCTACCGTGGACATGATTGTAGTCCCAAAGGATTCTGTTTAAGTGAGAGTAAGCACAGGTAAATTCGAACGAGCGGGCTTTCTTAAAAACGGTTTATATTTCTTTGTTCTTGGTAAGTACTTAGAGGCTGATATTTTTATCTGGGTTAAGAGATTAGGTGTGTCGGTTATTCCATGGATTAATCAGGTGAATACCCCCACTCTGAACAAATTTGAATATATTTTATTATGTATTATTTAGACATTTTTGTCTACCTTGAATTTCATTGTTCTATTCATGTCTGTGCAAAGTCGACTTACTTATGTTAAATTGCTTAGCTATTTCAAGTAAAGACTTATTCCCAATTTCATAGGCTTCTATTGCTGTTTTAATATTAAAGGATAATATCTCTTATAAGGCTTTGCACTTTTTGATACATACACACGAGGCATATCTAAAAATAGAAAACAATACGTAACTGATAATATAAATATTTGCCAAACAATAAAATAATACTGCATTGATCATGAATAAACCAGATTCTTACCAACACATTTAAAAAATATTGTTATAACTACATAGACAACCCTACAAACCTGTAACTATTTATACTTAGGTCGTTCCCATTTAACTTATTCTCATTCCAATTGACCCTTTTTTCGTTGTTATTTGTACCTGAGACGTCCCAATTATTATGTATTTTTATATTATCAAAAAACATTAAAACCAATAACAACTGAGACTTACCTTTAATATATATGATGGTTCAAACACTAAATAACATTTATAAATCACAGTCATCTTCTATTAATATCAAATAGATAAAAGAGAGCAAAGTTTCTAGCACTAAAATAATTACCATCACAAGAAGTTAATTTGAAATGCGATTTTTTATAAGTTAGCAGCTATTTTCATGCATATTCAGAGTTGTTTTGTGAACTTTCAACATTCTACTATTACACTACAAAAAATGGAAGATTTTGCAACGATTAAAAAACTAATATTGAGCGTCGAAAGATTTCCTGGTTTTTTTCCCATTCGCCTCAATCCCTAATCACCCCATTTTAGGTACCAACAGTATGTCACGTTCGAGGACAATATTATACAATTTTTAATATTAGTTTTAGACACATACCTACGTAAATGACAATAAAAACGCCCGATTAAATATAGTTTTAGTTAAAATATACCCCTATAAACATATTTTAAAAAGCGTAAGAAAAAAAAATGTTTTACTTTCGCATCTTAATACGTAAGGAACATTGAACTCTTTCATTATTGGTTAAAAGATTAAATTCACAGTGTATATTTATCGAATTGAAAGCACAGTCAAATTCGCGCGTAAATTCATTAATTTACTGAACAGCAATTAAAGCGAGTAAGAGGGAAACCATTTGGCTGCTCTTCATATCTAGAATATTATTATATACCCAGTGTTACTTTCAAATTGAGTTTTATAGCTATGAAATTAAGTTATTTATCAATCGTCTTGTAGTAAGACTGAATAAAATGAAATAGTGTTGTCGCTCATAAGGTGGCTATGGTGGATATCTCAGAACTGATATTAGTGTCGGCAAGCTTCACAAAACTTCACAATACCCTCATCTGTACACAGTAATCCGTTAACTTGTCTGTATTATAAATATTATAAGAAAACTATTTAGGTATTAAGTTTTGGCACGAAATTAAAAAGTTAAAATAATAATTGACGTTCACAATAACACAGTAAATATATCGGTGTAAACGCGCATTCATAATTTAATTAAGTTTTACATTGTTATTATTTTGTAGGCAGATATCAAAAGTTTTCTTCCACTGGAGGTTCGTCTGGTGGATAAACTGATGCTCTAAGCATCATTAAGTCTTCTTTATTCAGATCAATACACATGGTACCGACAACGTCTTCTATGCCAATAGTTCCGTCGTTAGACATATCTACCTCTTTTATGAGATTATCCAATTGCTTTTGAGGCATTTTATGGCCTTGTTTCGCTAGCACTTCTCTAAAATACTCCCTATCAATGGTACCCGTTCTGCCGGGATCGAAAACTTGCAATGACGAACGCAATTCATCTTCTATTTCAAAATCTCTTTGTCTGATTGTCACCATTTTCAGAAACTGTTCAAATGTTATATGGCCCTCGGCATGAGGTGGTCTTACACAATAAGCAATCAACTCTTCTAGCTGTTCAGGAGTGTATGTCATCAAAAGAAGGCTCTTTAACATGTAAACTAATTCTTTTTCTGTTATATAATCGTCAATGTCAGTATATGCTGGAGTATAATTTTGGTAAACATCCCAAAGCTGTTCGACTTCGGCCAGTTGATCAGGTCTCAGTTCAAAGGGCTCCTTTAGAGCCTCTTTTGAGTCGCTAAAATCAAAAGGAGCTGCAGGATCAGGTGGAGGTTCTTCAATAAATACATCTTCTTCCACAATTGGCTCTTCCTCTGGCTTATTTTCTTCTTTAATTTGCTCCTCATCTTTTTCACCTTTTCCTTCTGCCTCTGTCGCTTCCAGAACTTCTTCATTGTCTCCTGTTAATTTGAAATCAACATTTTCTTCATCACCGTTTACATCTTTTGTGTCTACAGCTAATTCTTCTTCAGTATGTTGCTCCTTGATGCTAATACGATTCTCTTTACTATTCTCGTCAGGATGGTCAGTGTTTTTTTCTTCTAGGGATCCTTCAATATTATTATCTTTTTGGCTTGTATTAGATAAAGTGGGAATGACTGATGAAGGTAATACTAGCTCTTCTTCCATTATAAAATTATTACACACCAAGATTTTAACTGAATTACTTGTAATACGGTCTTAAACAAGATAATTATCACAGCATCTGGGTTTTCTAAAATTCTTCCTTAGTATGATTATAAGGTTGTCTGTGAGTTTTTCATACAAGCTATTGCTTTCTATTAATATGAAATCGAGTATATCAATAAATTCTGCAAACATTTCCTTACGAATGTTTTTTTGTAAAACATAAGTCTCAAAATTTAATAACATAAATACGCATAAAAATAAACGCGGACAATATTAATTCGTTTTAACACATTTTACTAAAAACTTGACAATGTTTTGTCTCTCTGACATTAAGAACATTCTCATGAATTGAAACATTTCAAAAAGTTCAATAAAATTTAGTGGACCTTTGTAATTCTTTAAAATATGAATTCTCATCTTGTTAATAAGTTTATTGCTTCTCGTATTTAGGTAGGTACTTAATTTTAGGTAGGTAACAACAATTTATTTATTGACTAGCGACCCGCCCTCGCTTCGCTTCGGAAACATTAAAACACACATGAAACCAAAAAAAATCAATAAATAAAAAATTTTAAAAAGTAGCCTATGTTCATCAGGGACAATGTCGGCTTCTAATGGAAAATGAATTTTTCAAATCGGTCCAGTAGTTTCGGAGCCTATTCGAAACAAACAAACAAATCTTTCCTCTTTATAATATTATATTACTAGCGACCCGCCCTCGCTTCGCTTCGGAAACATTAAAACACATGAAACAAAAAAAAAAATTAAAATTAAAAATAAAAAAAGTAGCCTATGTTCATCAGGGACAATGTCGGCTTCTAATGGAAAAATAATTTTTCAAATCGGTCCAGTAGTTTCGGAGCCTATTCGAAACAAACAAACAAACAAATCTTTCCTCTTTATAATATTAGTATAGATATAGATATAGATACTCGACACTTACACCTACAAATTTGAAGAGCTAGCCGTTCTTATTTATGTAGTTTGAATAAAAAGCGAAAATAAACAGAGGCACCTGTCAGCCCTGGCACTTAACCTGGCGAGTCTTCGGCGAATCCACTATTGTGGATCAAGTATTGATTGAGGTGACGAGCAGTTTTCACTCAACAATTCGATGTTGGTTGACACTGTTACAAAATACCTTACTACGGCTCTACTGTGTGCTTAGTGCGAGTTTTTTAACGTTCCGATAGCGTAAAAGTTAGTTCATATTTGTATGGAATGGGATCGTTTGCGTGTGTTTGCCGCTAAGAACGCTGTTCCAACTACATACAAAATTAACTTAACTTTTACGCTATCGAGAACGTTAAGAAACTCGCACTAAGCACACTGTTAAATACGAATCACTATATTACATAGTAGGCAGGCAGATAAGTAGTAGATATTTTAACATATTCTCTAACATGTTAATACTGATTGAATGAATGATTCTGTCATACGTATAATTTAAAATTATTTTTTAATATTCGTCTAACACGAGGAGATCCATAGTCAGCTGACTACGAAAAAGTAGGTATTATACATGGATTTGAACTTTTCTAATTATTTTCTAATTAAGTTGTAAATATAATTATATCAGTTGCAGACACAGTAGTGAAGGAAAATGACATATTTTCGGTCGCTAGGAGTCTATTCCACTACACACATTTTTTGAGACTCCGACACAAGTACTCCCTTTTCAATGATCTCCCTTTTTAATGAACAATAGACATCGAATTCAATACGTAGAATTAAGACTTCAACCTCTTATCGTAGTTTTAAGGTGATATATAAGCGACGACGCTCATGTTATGGTGTCTATGAAGAAAACTCTTATAACCACATGGATCGTGAATTCGATTGTCCATCCACACATCTAAATAAACGCAAAAAGAAATACTTACAGTGCATGCTTTCATAAAACGCTTCTTGCGCGCAGGCCTTAATCACTGAGGCTCTGGAGAAAGAGCCTAGCGAACGGTTCCGCTTGTCATAGGCAAAACAGCGCCAGAAGACGAAACGTGCACTCGCATTGCGCATGCGTACAGAACCTATACAAAACTTGGCGGCAAATTTTTTCATTAAAATCTTGTCAAAGTTTTAAACTGTAAATTTAGTGTAAAGGTGTTTTTTGGAAACTAAAATCGACAATTTTCATTACATAAAAATATTATTATTTACTTCTAGAATGGTAAGTACATAATAATATATTGTACCTATATTTAATTTCATAGAGCTATCTATACCGCTTTTTTAAACTAAAATTATTTTTTAACGCAACTCGTTTGGTCTTAACATCAATTAAATTAATATGTATAAATCTACTAACGCAAGTCTTCGTGGACGGTAAATTAAGCCATAGAATTAAGATCATGGAATTACTGCATTACGAAAGATTTTGCGCGCAAAGTGCATTCTTTCAGATCTGTGCGACATTAAGCTTCTAACTACAAATTAAACACTTTAGCTATTACATAAACTTGAAACATTATTTAATTATTTATAAGTAAAAATAATTTGTTTAACATATCGTAGTTTTGTATGTGTCTTTTATATTTTTTTTGCCGCGATACATCTTAGTCCAGGTACGTATTTAACCTATTTCGCTCCTTTCCAGGGAATCTAGAGCACACATTTTATGCTATACGAAATATCTTATATATTATTTAGACCTTATATATTATATAATGTAGAAACCAAGGTTTAGGAATCTTCAATCCCAGATGCTACTTGTGCCTTTCCTGTTTCATTCAGAATGATTTAAGGTAGAAAACATTTACAAATACGTAACCTTCGAAAGCAATCCTTATATGCATTCCTTCTCGAACATAATTTTACATTAGTGAAATGTGACTGTGTTGTCTCAACCTAGAATAACTCCACCCTACTACCTTTATCTTAAAAGCGACTAGGTATATAATTCGAGGGGGAGGGTGATGGGAGAGATGTGCTCCGCACTAAACGCTTCACTCTCCCCCCTTTGCCTTTTCATGAGTTCTGTCTCATTCGAGGCTCGGACGTGGGTTGTTGAGCGACAAGAGGTTTTAGTCGGTTCGACTCCGACATACCCCGCCCTCCATCCCCAATGGAGGGTGGGAGTCCGGCGATTTCCTACTGACCAAAAAAAAAAGGTATATAATTCACCGGGTAACGAGGAACAGCGTTCTCTGACATTCACTGGTAACACATATTGTTAGCCCATATGAGCTGGTTCCACCATCCTAGGCTTGTCAAAGGCGGGCCCATCATTATTTAACAATTGAGAATTTGGCTCCATGTCTCACGATGAGTGTCCGCTGAGTATTTCTGAAAGGATCATTATGGACCATGATGTTCATAAGGGTTTATCAACTTTCTCGAACGTACGTATGTTTTGCAAAATTTAATGCCAATTTTTAACAACATAAAAAGCGATTTCAACAAAATTAAATGAGAACGTCATTTAAATGCCATTTACCATCAAAAAAATTTATTATTTTGTTTTTATGTATCTATAAATTAACGTTAATAGTAATAAAAAGGAACCTTTTTTTTTAATATCAGTAACAAACGAAAAGAGAAATGTAAAAGATTAAATGAATCTTAAGCTTGAGATATGTCAATAATGGGAGATTTCGGCCATTTTGCAAAAACTCGTTTATACAATCTATCTAATAACTATAGTCAAGAGGTAGATTGGACTCCATAAGAAAGACAAAATAGTGGCTAGTGATCCTGACTGACCGGAACCTTCTTTCGATTCCAAACCGGAATCAGAATTTATATCAAAATTAATAATTTTATTTCTACTATGGATCTTATTGTATAAAACACATGATATAAAATAATCGGGCCATAAAACTAAAATAATAAAAGTATTATAAATATCATTATCTGTTTTATTATTCGAGATCTGCATATATTTGCTCTCGTATATGTTTCCGATGCGCATTTTACAGCAGAAAATTTTATGACCGTTATACACGGAATTTTTGACAAAAAACGATTCAGGCTTAAATAACTTCATAGACAAATAAAAATTATAATCTTAAAATTTTAGACCCCCGTAGTGTAAGCCGGATGATATATGTTTAATAATACTAGTGGTCCCGCAGTAGTCTAAATTCGACGATAAATAATTGAAATTATAAATTTGAACATTATTACGGTTCTATTGTCAAAGACTTTTTTCTACTCCTAATCACAGATTATTTCGCTAAGACTACAATAGAGACAAATAATATTAAAGACAAACAATAATAAAATCTATTCTCAATTCAACCACAGACTTTAAGCAATAACAAACGTTTGCCAATAAACACAACGTTTAAATAATATTATATATTTAATGTATATTTGTTGTGTCAAATACATGATAGTGTGTGTAATGTTTTTTTTTATTGATTTAATGTATTTCTTATGCATAATTAAAAAAAAATAGCGTTGTGCACTCCTCTATATTCTCTACAAGTGTGGGAAATTTCATACTCCTCCGTCCGCACAATTTTTGTAAAAAGGGGTACAACATTTTTGCTTCACGTATTAATATATAGATACATTCAAGGATTGCAACCGCAAAATTGCCGGCCCGTTTTCATCTGATATTATACTTGTAGCATGATCATCGTATAATTTTAAATATCCGTCATAAAAACCGTAACATCTAATTATTGGTAATAACTATGGTATGGCTGCTGAATATTTGCAGCACGCACAACGTGACTATCCTTGGTGCCCACCAAACATTCGATCCCAATCAACTTCAAACATTAACTTCTAGTATTTATTGAGGAATCTTCGTTGACAGCCGTATTTACGTTCCAATTAATCACGTTCTTGTTTTCGATCGGTACATAAATTTGTTTTATGGTTCCTGTGTTCTTAGGTAGGTACACGTCTTAAAAAAACTTCCTCGTTTACTCAAAAATCGATAATCGTTATAAAGCAATCGCTTTGATCGATCGTAAATATTTTTTTATGAATTCATTAATTTCGGTAAACACTGACTACCTTCATATATTTACGCTTCGATTGCAATATGAAGCGTAATTAACGCGATGCACCTTCTACAATTCATGAATCAATGTTACATCTCGAACTAAATGTTCGCTGGCTTAAAACACTGTTATTTGATACTGATAAGTATAGACCAGGTGAAATTTCATACGATTGCAAATTTTAGCACATATTCGATTAATTAATTTTAGCGACGGTTTTTTCTCCGTTTTGAGTTCGTTCTAAAATTTGTTACTAACTAGGTTTTAGTAATACGTACCTACCAGAAGCAGACACCGTTGCCTGTTTAATTTTAATGGGACGTAGGTTTAGTTAAATCACTCTCATTCAAATCGTAATGCACCGCTGCATACTAATTTAGGTGGTTAAAGAAATGCATGTTCAGACAATTAGAACGGGTTTAGATGACGGTGTGAAGGTCGATGCGTTTGCGCAACGAATCGAATCGCATCTGGCAATATAGTTCCCATTGTCGGTCTGTGCCGTGGAGCACGATTCTCCGTTGCTCCACTTCCTCGGATACGCTGGGCACTCAAATTGATACACATATGTCACGGAATGCCTTTTACAGAAATCCGCTTACCATATACATATTATATTGTTCAATATCCGTGGTCAAATTCTATTGACGTGCAAAATTTTACTAAATACATAATATTTTAGGCTTATCGTCATCGTCGCGTTGATCTTCAAAAGTATTGTAGTCACGACCGCGTGTATAACACGTAATCGTAACTTAAGATGTCTCTCAAAAATGATGGGCTTGATAATGGATTTGTACTTTTTCAAGGCAGGACTGTTAAATTTCTGTCTCCTTACATTACCAGTACCTAAACTATCCTTACAATTCAAGAATTCCGTAGAAATTGGCGCAATAAATCGTTTTTGATTGTATTTATGAGTTAATTGTAGCTTTGGCTAGCCGTCTTATTAATTTAACACGATTTATTACTGGTGGTAGGACCTCTTGTGAGTCCGCACGGGTAGGTACCACCACCCCGCCTATTTCTGCCGTGAAGCAATAATGCGTTTCGGTTTGAAGGGTGGGGCAGCTGTTGTAATTATACTGAGACCTTAGAACTCATATCTCAAGGTGGGTGGCGGCATTTACGTTGTAGATGTCTGTGCGCTCCAGTAACCACTAAACACCAGGTGGGCTGTGAGCTCGTCCACCCTACCAAGCCATAAAAAATAAAAATAAATTTCTAGTGTTCAATTAATAAGACAGGATAATATATGCCACTTAGAGAAATACTTTTCGTTAATCGTGATTAAATAATATTTATTGTGTTTAGTTAAAAATAAAAAATAAATCATTTACGAAACCTTGTTACAGTTTATCCGTAATCTGGTTTGAACAAAATTACTTCTGTAGACTAGGCTTAGAAATACCCAGTATGGACATGGTTCACATGTTTTGCATAGTCACGAGTCTCTCATAAAATGGTAACGGTTATTCATGATAAAATCTACTTCATATCGTGGCTATTATAAAAAACAATAATCACGTCGGTTTCTTTGTAGTATTGTAGGGACAGGTTAGTACACCATATTCAACAGTAACAACAAATTTCGGACAAATGCATCTACAATTACAAAATACGTAAGCATAGAGTTTCCTTCACATCTTGTATCCTTCAATTTATCAGAAGTACATCGAATTGACAAGATAACTACCTACCGTACAAGCAAACTCTACATCACGTTATTGTAACTCACGATATCGGAGTACTTTAAGAAAGCTTCTGTTGTTCGTACCTGTAGTAATTTAAGATCTGAGATTGAACAATGAATAAAGTACATATTCTACACTGATTGTCAATCGCCTTAGAATATCCACTAACTGTTGAATGAAAAAAAATATGCTAACAACCAATTCACAATTGCGATTGTAAAGTTAGTTGTTAGTGAGTTGTGGTCTATTGTGAGGATCTACCTGTGAGATGTTAATACCTTTTGTCTTAGATGTTAATTTGAAAAATCAGTTTTTTTTAAATAATTACAGCAGTAAGTAAAACAACGGGATTTTTGAACGGAACTTGGCGCCAGATTCTACCGAATCTGTGGATTATGTTAAATTAATGTTAGAGATAATGTTTTAGGTGATCACGTCATTCCGTTTTTACCAGCGGACCGCCCGCCACCGGAGTTGATTTTAATACTATTTGGAACCGCTGCGTTCATCTATATTGCGTAACCAGAGAGCTTTTTTGTCACGTACAATGCGACTTTGGAATGGACATCACCAAATTTTGTTTCCTGAGCGCTATGACATGTCTTTCAAACGAGGTTTGCGGAGAGCACTCAGGTTCAGGTTTCACTGTGCCCATGACATTGCTGACATAAGCTTGGGTAACCTCTATAATTGCAATAAAACCCCATAGACACAGCCCACTGAGTTTCTCGCCGGATCTTCGCATTGGGTCGCGTTTCTGATCCGATAGTAGATTCTTCGAAGCACTGCTCTTGCTAGGGTCAGTGGTAACATCACTCTGGTTTGTGCCACGTGAGCTCACCTACTAGTTAAGGTTACGCTGAAGTAGCCTCTCAAGGCTATCAGCTTGGGTAGGGATAAAAAGGCAATAAAAAAATTAGTAGGTAGCTAAGACAAAAAAATATTGCCTATTTACGTCGTGTTCGATAAACTTGATCACGTGACAGTACGGTATTAATACACACAGACTCAGTGAAGTCGAAAAATGACATCATAATATCGTCGTTTATTTGCATTTGAGCTATTTTATTTAACACACGTCCTCGCATCGATTTGTCGTAACTATTATAAAGTAGGTAACTTTCCCTATCTAAGCGTATCCCATTTGAATCTGTAATGAGGTTTGTTCTCTGTATTGGCATTCATATTATTACAATTCACTCGTTTCCTTTTTAAGAAATGTCGTCTAAAATAATGTTTTAAACTGGTAAATGTAACTACTTTTTATAAGCATTCTGCAACAACGCTTTTCTCCTTTTTTAAAACTCCTACGGGTTTCAAAATTATTTCTAATATTTTTTACGAAAACGAAATGTCTTATCTATTTTATTAATATTATTATCTTTAAAAAAGAAAACGAAATGACTTATCTATTTTATTGCTATCCAATGCAGGCGACTTGTATTAGTGATAATCATGGCTCACGGACAACTGTTATAATAGCCACCCCAATAATTGTTCAGTGTATTGTACAAAACTCTTCGGTAGAAAATATTAATAAGAAAAGAGCTTACATAAAATATTTTTAACAGCATGATGTTCGATTCCTTTGTTGTGTCGTGATTCTTCGGGAAATAAAGTATGGCAGACCCAAGTCGCCTCTTCCTAGACGCAAACCTAGAGTGGTTAACGATAAGCAAATAAAATATGGATTAAATAAAACTACTACCAAGAATAGATAGTCAGAAGAAAGTCGTAAATGTTCCTAAATAAGCTACCCATCGGAACTCAAAACATTCGTAACATTCGAACATTCGTAATGTGGTTTAAGTCAAATTTTAACTCGCATATAGTACCTATATGATTTGATTGCTTACAGAATCTATATATTTATGATTTGATGAGGAAACTTTAATCGATTGATGTGACGAGCTTATGCATTAGGTACATTGCAACACTGGAAAGACACGGAGTGCCTCTCTACCTTCGCCGACTGGTGGGTTCCTACTTGGAGGACAGATCGGTCACGTGTACCGGACACGGTGGGATCGTGCACAGGTTCCCGGTCGTGCGCGGTGTTCCACAGGGGTCGGTGCTCGGCCCCCTTTTGTGGAATATCGGGTATGACTGGGTACTGAGGGGTGCCCTCCTCCCGGGCCTAAGCGTAATCTGTTACGCAGACGACACGCTGGTCGTGGCCCGGGGGGGGAGTTTTGCTGAGTCTGCTCGTCTTGCCACCGCTGGGGTGGCGCATGTCGTCGGCAAAATCAGGAGATTGGGCCTCGACGTGGCGCTCAGTAAATCCGAGGCCATGTAGTTCCACAGGCCCCGGAGAGTGCCACCTGTCGATGCCCATATCATGGTTGGAGGCGTCCGTATCGAGGTCGGGGTGCAGTTGAAGTACCTCGGCCTCATTCTGGACAGTCGTTGGAACTTCCGTGCTCACTTTCAGAACCTGGTCCCTCGTTTGTTGGGGGTGGCCGGCGCGCTAAGCCGGCTTCTGCCCAACGTGGGGGGGCCTGACCAGGTGACGCGCCGTCTCTATACGGGGGTGGTGCGATCAATGGCCCTATACGGGGCGCCCGTGTGGGGCCAGTCCCTGGCCGTGGGGGTAGCGAAGCTGCTGCAACGGCCGCAACGCACCATCGCGGTCAGGATCATCCGTGGCTATCGCACCATCTCGAGGCGGCGTGTGTACTGCCTGGGACGCCGCCTTGGGTCCTGGAGGCGGAGGCGCTCGCCGCTGACTATATGTAGCGGGCTGACCTTCGTGCCCGGGGCGTGGCACGTCCCAGCCCCAGTGTGGTCAGAGCGCGGAGGGCCCAATCTCGGCGGTCCGTGCTGGAGTCATGGTCCAGACCGTCGAGGCGATTCGCCCGGTTCTTGTGAACTGGGTGAATCGTGACAGAGGACGCCTCACTTTCCGGCTCACGCAGGTGCTCACTGGGCATGGTTGTTTCGGTGAGTTCCTGCACCGAATCACAGCCGAGCCGACTGCAGAGTGCCACCATTGTGGTTGCGACTTGGACACGGCAGAGCATACGCTCGTCGCCTGCCCCGCATGGGAGGGGTGGCACCGTGTCCTCGTCGCAAAAATAGGAAATGACTTGTCGTTGCCGAGTGTTGTGGCATCGATGCTCGGTGACGACGAGTCGTGGAAGACGATGCTCGACTTCTGCGAGTGCACCATCTCGCAGAAGGAGGCGGCGGGGCGCGTGAGAGACGCACAGGCCCGCCGCCGTCGAGCGAGGCCAGGGAGGCGGATCTCGCCCAAGCCCTGGCCCTCTAAGTGTTTCGGGTCTCCCTAACATGTCGGTCGGGGACCGGCGAAGGGGGCCTAAGAAGACGACGTGCAAGCTGCTCTGCGCGCGTTTTACGTAAGAGCATCCGGGTGATGGAAGGCCGGCTATCCTCGACCCACGCTGGTTCTGACCCAGTGGGGTATTCCGTAGGATAACCTATTCTAACCGGCGCCATCTAGGCGGGCTCCGGATAGCCTGCCGACCGAGAGGGCTGGTGGTCGTGGCGCCGACGACCGCCGGTCCGGCGTCCCGAGGGAGAGGGTGATGGGAGAGATGTGCTCCGCACTAAACGCTTCACATTCTCCCCTTTGCCTTTTCATGAGTTCTGTCTCATGCGAGGTTCGGACGTGGGGACGTGGGGAGCGACAGAAGGTTTTTAGTTAGTTCGACTCCGACATTCTCCGCCCTCTATCCCCAGGGAAGGGCGGAAATCCGGCAATTTCCTCCTGACCAAAAAAAAAAAAAGGTACATTGCAAAGTATGACGAAATATGTATGAAAATCTTGGAAAATATTTCGGTACCTCGAAACCTTGGAACTTATTTGAAAACATTCTAGTAGCCCACATTATTACTAACAGTATCGTTATGTAACGCTTCACTCAACTCCTCCTAAACGGCTGGACCGATTTGAATGATTTTTTATATGCGTTTGGGTGACACCCTGGATGGTTTAGATTCACAAATCAGTCCGGCAGATGGCGCTGCAGTTGGTATCTAGGTTATTTATCTATACTACAACTAAACGGCTGGATCGACTTGAATGAATTTTTGCAGGACAACGTCTGTCGGGTCCGCTAGTTAGTTATACCTAGTCAGGTCATAAATTCTGTCACATGTTTAATGTAAAATAATTGAAACAAGTTTATTCATTATGTAACCATTCATATACCAAAATGAACTTAACAAAACATAGATTCTTATGACACTAAAGTTTATTCAAAATGACCTCCGTGATTTTGAATACAGGCCTTCAATCTGCGCGGCCAGTCGTCTATCGCAGCACGAACGAGATCCATGTCAATATCGGCGGCTGCCTTAATCAAGGATGTCTTGAGTGACTCCAAATTGGGATGAGGCTTTGAGCACGCCTTTTCCTCCAAGTGTTGCCATATCTTGTAATCTAACGGATTCAAATCTGGACTGGAGGAGGACCAGTCTTCGTGCCGGATGAAGTCGATTTCACGCGCCGCCAGCCAGTCTTGTGTGCTCTTCGCTCTATGAGCTGGCGCCGAATCTTGTTGGAATACTCAGTGCCTGTTATTGAACATGGTATGAGAAACAGGTTCCACAAGGTTCGTCAGGACTGTATTTTGATACACAACTGCATTAGTTTTTACACCTTTCTCACAAAAATGTACCTCTGTTAAGCCCCAATAAGAAACTCCCAACCATACCATGAGCGAGGATGGAAAATGACCTCGTTGGACACGCGGAATACGGTTGCTCGCTTCTTCACTACTGTGTGCGTACACCTTATCATTTTGTTTGTTGTAGCTCTCTTCTACGGTAAAATTTTTTTCATCCGAAAAAAGAATTTCCCGATATTTTTTTCCCGCGTACCGCTTCAACAAAGCGCGGCATCTCTTCAGTCTCAGGTCCATTAGACGAGCACTCAAACGATGTCCTGTTTTTCTTCGATATGCCCGAAGCCCTAAGTCTTCATTTAACACCCTTTTCACCGTGGTTCTGCTTAACCCCATCTGAAGGGCCAACAGTTTCTGCTTACGTTTGGGATTTCTTTGAATTCGCGCCTTCACAGCTTTTATCACTGCTGGAGTCCTAACAGACCGAGGGCGACCACTTCTTGACCTGTCATCTACACTAGAGTCTTCATTGTATCGTTTGATGGTACGATAAACGAATCTTTTGGTTATATTCAAATTTTTCAGTATGTTAAAAATTTGAATTGGCGCGTAACCGCAACGATGCAACGCAATAACTGCAACACGGTCTTCTTTAAGCGTCCACTCCATATTTAAAAATGAGTAAAATTCTAAAAGTATACATTTTTATTTTCATGAACAATTCGAAATTCGAATTCAATAAACTTTTTTGTGGCCAGCATTCTAAAAGAAAAGTTTTTACTGTGTGACAATACTTATGACCTGACTAGTTATATACGTTTGAAGACAATCTTAAGTATTAGTCAATTATGCTTGATGCCAAAAAATTAAATAAAGATTAATTGATTATTTAAAAATATTCATATATTAACATCCTGTTTTGGAATCGTTTCCGTTTAATATTTTAAAAATTTTTATAATTTTAAATACAGTTAATTAAAAGCATATTTTTATTTATTTTGTACCCAAGTCATTCATGATCACTAAATTGTTAAACGGGAAAATAAAAACAATGAGAATACTAACAAATGTGAGATTAAAGAGTAAAAGCAATTTAAATTGCGGACGTAGTTGAAACTAATTTTTCGTTTTAATATAAGACTCGCGAAACCGAAATAATTATTTTAAGCTGATGAATATTTTTGAAACGTAATGCACAGAAACTTGAAGTTTTGTACTTAAAATTATGTAATACAGGTTTTCAAGCGCTTTCAGTGTTCAGAGCCGATTAGCTTTTATTTCAATTGTTCATGAACACAAGCAAGTATTGTATGCGATCAAAGCAATACTAAAGCAATACGTTTACGATTAAGAAATGCTATATGCTGAAACTTTATACATCAAACGTGTAAATGACGCGTGGGACAAGCGTGGGCCAGAAGTACAGTTGTCATTGCCATGTAGTTAACAAAGTTTAGTGAATCCATGATAATTTTGTAAGGTAAGTGAGAAAGCCTTGATCATGGGCCATGAGTCACTGCGCGGACTTTGCTGCTAATGGAAACGGAACGCCGCTATGGTAGTGGTAATATACTCGTGGGCTATAACTTAGAAATTTAATCACAAAAAAATTACATCAATTTGTTACTTACAAGGTACAGTAAAGATATAACAACAGCCAATCGATAAGAGAATCAATTAATAACGCACAATAGGTAACGTGCGATTAATTTTACAAATTAATAAAAATCTCACTTTCTATATTTATAGACTTACAACGGAGTGTTGTCGCGCTTTATAAGTTTTTTTTTTATGATTGAACTATTACTGGTAGCCCGGAGACTTTTCCAGTTTCACCAGTACAGAAGGGCGAGCAAAGGCTCAGCCAGAAGGGGTGGGATTTGCTAACAGCTGCCCGAGCGCCTCCGAAGGAGACCTAACAACTCAAGAGCAACTGCTTCGCTAATGAATCTACTACCGGATCGGAATCGCGACCCTCTGAGAAGATCCGGCGAGAAACTCAGCGAGCTGATGCATGGGTTAGGTTGCACGTCGGCCTCTTTCTCGAGTTCGACGGGTACGGTTACCGGGGTTTCTCAGTCTGCTCCTAGTGTTAGAGCTGAAGGTATCTAATGCAAGAGTTATTAGATCTGATGGATCCGTAAGGACGTGTCTAGGGCGACGACGGTGACTTGCTCCTGCGTGAATAGGATTCGGGGAGTAGTAAGCAGCGGCAACGATAAGGCGATTATCGTGACGCATAGTCTTATCGAAGGATAAGTTTTTAATCTCCCTAAAAGTGCGTACTAGTTTTAAAGTACTGTCCACTGAATTAAAATTTAACCTTCTCGTTCCAAATTAATATTTTTTTTGTATCTAATCTATAAACCTTCGACAATTTTATTGATAGTTTTTAATTGCTTCTAAAAGCTGGACGACCCCTGGCGTTAAGCAGTTACTGTAGTCCAAAAATCTGAATGCCGCCATATACTTAAATCTATATACCTCTTCATTATGTTTCTGTCTGTTTAAATTTAATACAAAACAATCAGGGATTCCGATTTCAAGAGTTGGGAAAACCATCGCTATACAATCAAGACTTAGACCTTAGGTCTCAATGTGTATGACAGCTTATGATAACTATGAGACCCGGTAAACATTGATCACCCGATCATCTTTCACCCGGTTATACAGTCTTTATAATGTTATTCTGAAGTAAATTTAACTCGAAATTTGCATTTTTTTGGTCCGCTCTCGTCAATAACGAAGCGTATATAAAATTAAACCATTAACATAACGTTCCGTATAATTTTATAAATATTTAAAAGCGCAAAGCACTTCATGGATGTTATCTTAGTCATGGGCGTGTATGATTAGGTTGAGTGCTTCCGAATCCTAATTAGGGTTGATAGTATCTCACGGGTAGGTATGTATGATTTTAAATGATTCTTGGCATGTGTTAATGAACAGCAACTAATGAATAACAATGTTATAATAATCTTTTTCTCGTTTGTACGCAATGTGAGACAATTGAGAATCATCTATGAGGGGTGTTACTAGTATTGGATAACGGGGAGTGTGTCTGCTGGTTCGCTTATATTACGTCACGATATACGAACACGCTTTAAGTAAGTACATCTAGACAGATCCTTCTCTTTCTTTCGCTTTTTAGTATGGCTAAAACGGCTTAGGATGCCGCTTTTGTTAGCATCTATTGCAACTGAGTCTTTATTCATATATTGATTTAGTTTTTGAGACGAAAGGATCTTTATTTCTCTAGAAAGCTTGCCGCTTAACGAGGACGTACAGACGAACTGGAGAGCTCAGCCAGCAGGTAAAGGTTTGCTATCAACTGACCAAGCGCCTCCAGAAGAAGCCTAACAGCTCAAGGAGAACTGCTTTGTTAGTCTCTCCCTCCGGATCCGAAAACTCAGCGGGTGAATGTTATAGACTAAAGTATATATTTTTTTTTTTTTATTGTCTAGATATGTGGACGAGCTCACAGCCCACCTGGTGTTAAGTGGTTACTGGAACCCATAGACATCTACAACGTAAATGCGCCACACATCTTGAGACATAAGTTCTAAGGTCTCAGTATAGTTAGATATATATAGGTATATATATACGTCAAATCGCCGCAACGTTCGACGTACACCTGTGCTTTGGTGACTTTGGTTGCTGCCACCGGTAGCTTTTAATAGCACTGACAGTCAATCCCATACACACAGCGCAAACTGAGTTTCTCGCCGGATCTTCCCAGCGAGTCACGAATCCGATGCGGCGGTAGATCCTGCGAAGCACTGCTCTTGCTAGGGCTAGGGTTAGTAAATTCTCTCAGGTTGAGTCCATAAGCTCACCTACCCTTCCGCGAGAAACTGGAATAGCCCCTTACGCTACCACCAAATAAATAGGGAAAACAGTCGATGAGAAGGATCCGTTAAGGCGTATCTAAAGCGTCGACTTCGCGAATGTATTATTTACACCCGTTCTATACACAAAGGGTTTGTACATATTATTATCATAATTGATACATTCTATTAGTGAGTCAACCAAGATCGTACCGAATATATTTATTCACTTGCTCTTACTTAACGTGAGTTCGTGATGCGGCAAACATACCAGACCTTGATAAGTCAACGGAACAAATGTGATCATTCTAACAGCAGTCATAAGCTCGTGACAAATTCGTTGGCAGATCCGCTTTATTGAAGCAATGAAATGATTTAACATCACCGACGAAGCAGAGTTGAATGGTAATGAATGACTTGATAATGAGAACTGAATTTTGTAACACTAAACAAACGTCAAATGAACTGATGAATCAATAATCAAACGACTCTTTGTCTTAAATCACGTTCTATTTGCTGAAGTAACCTTTTTGACAAGACATGATAGATTGATTGCTTGTGGATACATCCACTGACTGCGGACAGTAAGTAGTTAATGACTCGCGTCGTCTAAATGTTCATGGTACAAAGCACTAAGCTGTTTCTAGGAAATTATATCACGTTGTATTTTTTAACAAAAGATACTGTTTTGTTTATAGGAAACTGTTTTACTATTTTATTTAAGTTGTAAACGAATGCCATTAACTATGACGAGCACAGCCAATTCACTGCTTAGCGGATACTGAGTTGTTCGAATAGCCGTAAATTTATATTCGATAACTAGCTGACCCGGCAGACTTCGTAGTGCCTCAATAGATAAATAAAAGACCTAAACTTTTGTATACAATAAACTTAAAACAACCAAAAAGAATTCGTCCGACGGGGGACATATCAAAGGAAAAACGAAATTGTTATTTTTAATTAAATTCCCAGTATTTTCATATTAATCTACCTTTTAAACCTTCTCTGGACTTCCACAAATAATTCAACACCAAATTTAGCCAAATCGGTCTAGCCGTTCTCGAGTTTTAGCGAGACTAACGAACAGCAATTCATTTTTATATATATAGATATAGAATATAGATTAAACACGAAAATAAATTAATGTTTTCTTGATCTCATACCGTAAATACTTGCACCGTTTTTATAACGATTTTAATCTAACAATTTCATTCAACGCTCCGGATCTGTGTTTCTTATGCATTGTCTTCGAAATTACAGTAGGTATTGTAATGAGTCCGACTTCACCTTCACAAGTCTTCTTTATAGTTTAAATCGTTATGAGATCCATTAGTTATGTACAAGGCCACGGTCAGGTACATATGTACGTGTTTCGAAACCGCAGTCACTTGTCATTGAATTTTTTGCATCTTTAGAAAGTAGAACACGGGAATGACCGATAATCTAATTTAATACATACTGCACAATTGAAAATATAGATTAATGCGCAAAAACGTGTTCAATTGCAATACCGGAAGAGAAGAATTTTGTTTGTATTGCCCTTATTGATTAATATCCACACTATTATGTATAAAGTTGAAAACTTTTCGCTTCTTCACCCACGTGCAATACCTTTAGTATTTGACCTATTCACTATTTTTTGAGTCTTTCAACAAGTGTCTGCTGCTGCCTTATGCAGATATATGACATTCCAAAAGTGCGATATTCCAGCTCAACAGCTAGCTATGGAAACCGAAAATCTCCATCTAGATTCAAACTACCTTCCTACTTACCTACCTACCTAGTAAGCCTTCATGCTGTCTTCATTAATTTCATTAATTCTTAATTCTTCGTTATTATAGGTAGGTAGGTGCCCCACCTATCTACCTATAACTGAAGGTCAAAAACAACACAGATTTTTACAGGTATAGGCACCAATATATCATAATAGGTATAGTAGACAATGTTTGTTTATCATATCAACTTTAATATGATCAAACAACAACAACAACAAACACCTACTGAAGTGTTCATATGATATCATATCCTAAGCATTGGCATTGGCAAAATGATGCAGAAGGATGAGTACCCGTGACAACATTTTTCTCCGTTTCCATTTATATCTTGATGTTAACTATTTTGTAATAAGTACTAAAAGCGAATTAAGTACTAATCATGCAAGGATCGTTCTTATGACCAATTTAAAAGGCTATAAACTTGGAATTATATCTGAGTTTAGTATTATACATCCAATTGTAATGAGTTGAGAGGCTGCATTAAGTTTCGTAACGGAGAATGCGCGAGAGAACGTCGACAAATAAATGGACACAGTAGCTTTTAGCTTACAGCGTTGTTTATTCAACACTATATCTGCCCGCACAAACTCCTGTCACTTCACCTATTTTATAATCCTTTCTACTCCTTACCAATGTGATTGCATTCAAGACGAAACAAAATGGGTTCATCAACAAAATAAATATTTTAAATTTCGCTTCAGAAACGGGCTAAAGACCCAACTGATGCTAAATGTCGGTCATGGCATCAACAACGACAGTACGACTAAATATTTCCGAAAAAAGCACTTGAATGAAAAAGTGGCAATACCAAAAGCTACGAACAAAAAAATGCTGATACCCAACAATACTTTTATGTGATGAGGATCTCTACCAATTTTACGTCAAGGATGAACCTTCTATTTATTACACGCAAGCCGTACCTACATTGCGTCAATAATTGTATCATATGCGCTCCTACGACTTCTCTTATCCTTCCATAAAGCATAATTAAATATTAGAAGGTATGTAGTTGTAAAACAAATAACATTTTGTGAATTTAAATACGCCAGACAAATCTAATAAGACATGCCAACCTTAACTCGATGAATTTTACTATAATAGTAGTCAACCAAGAGATCCAATAAGACTCTTCTACATTAATCATCAATCTAGATCGATATCATTATGTTGTCATCAGAAGTAGGTACGCATTTTTGGTAATTTTGGTAATTGGATGACAACAAAGGAGAAATGGGTAAAATTTAATATAATTCCATGATTTTTTTTCAAAGTCAGGCAACGTCGTCATGGCCTAAGGATAAGACGTCCGATGCATTCATGTGTA